>NW_016813547.1:134183-158016 GCF_001698545.2 Rhinopithecus bieti | reverse complement strand
TTTTCTATATAACAAACAAGAAAAATTAAATTTATATACAATAATAATTTTATTTTAGTAAAATTTATATGTAATATGTATAAATTTAGTGGTTATAAAAATATAAATTACATATTATTTTAAATTTATATCATACACTTTAAAATTCATAAAATTTATATACATGTAAAATTTTCAAATATATAAGAAAATCCTAGAATCCTTCAGATTAATATATCTATCCTTTGAATTTTATAGAGCTGGTAGTCAGAAGTTTCTGTTTCAAATCCCATTTTGAACTTGAGGTCATTTTCTTTTTTTTGTTACTAATGGGTACAGAGTATTTAACAAGACTTCTCATTACAGACAGAAAAATAAACGATTGTGAATTCTTCCTAAAAAAGTAAGAAAAAATTGATTTTATAAGAAGAAATTCACATTTCTCCTTTTTATTTTCAAGTGTCCACTGCTATTATCCAAATAAGAAGGATATTATCATTACGCAAAATCAAGATGTTACCTATGAATCTTATATATTGAAAGATTTCTGCTCTCTTGATGATATTTCCCTTCAGGTTCTCATTAATTTATCTTTCACCTCCTCTCCCATTCACATGACATATTATGAAGGTACTATCTACTAAACAAAGGGATGAAAAAAATTCCAGTAACACATCCAGATATGTTTCAGATGAACTCTGTTGTGAACAACAAAAATGGTATACATATTTGAAAAGTTGTCAAAAGAATAAAAATGTATCAGATCAGAATTTAAGGGAAATGAGGAAGCTACTTATGTAAAATACAAAGAGGAAACATGAACTATGCAGTAGATTTTTAAAATTATATTAAAAGTTATGAAACATTTTAGACCAAGGTTTCACAAACTTTGCGCTATTAACATTTCGGGTCAGATACACTTTTCGTTGGTAAGGCAAGCTGTCTTCTACATTCTAGCATGTTATCAGCATCTCTTGTTTCTACCCACTAAGTGCCACTAACAAACCACTGTTGTGATAAGCAAAATGTTCCAGAAATTGCCAGTCCTCCTCTTGGGAGGGAGTAAAGTAGCCCCCATGAAGAACCACTGCTCTATGTCAATAAATAAAATTTGAACGAACGAGATGAAACTTAAAAGCTTTTTAGAAATAGGCAGCCTACAAAAACAAACCTAAGAAGAAACTAAAAGCTTACAAAACCATTTACCCATAGTAACAAATCAAATAGTCCTGTGACTACCACTCTCTTATTTAAAAAAAAAAAAAAAAAAACAGTCTTACCAAGAAGACACTATTTCTAGATAGTCCATCATGTAGTGGAATTCTACTTTGCCAACTCAGCTAGGCCGAAACGATTTTTCCCAAAATTCTCTTTCCTATATAATTGTAGGTTAGCATGGTCCAAATAAAACATTTTGCAAGACTCAGAAGGCAGAATTATGCAGCAGAAAAATTATTTTTACACTTTGAAGTTTTTTTATTGTTTCTAAGTGGACTGGAAAAAAAAATACTTAAAGCAAAAAAAAAAAAAAAAAAAATAGGGAACCAGGACATTCATTTTCAGCCTAAATTTCCTCTAAGGAAGTTTTATTACTACCACTAAAGACAACCTCATCTCCCATTTGAGATAATGAATGATCATCTCCTTCCCAGCTGACAGTTTTGAAAACCGGACCCAAGTTGTAAGGTTGCAGGTGGCTGACTCACAATGCAAACTGAATTTTCAAACTTCCAAGGCCTTTCATAATAAACCCAGGAAATTGGTTGGGAAGAATTGAGGCCCTAAAAGTTAGGATGGATAAAAACAGAAAGATTCCAGAAAAAGCTAATTGCCCTTGAAAGGAACTTCCCATCATCCTCATGTCCTATTCCCAGTGACTCTTAGTCTTCCTATATTTGTAACCAGACTTAACTTTCAACAGTCCGTGAATCTCTTGATTTGACATAATGACAATGCCATTCTTATTTGAACATTAATGATGACCAGTTGAAAATAAGAAGGTGATTGGGCGCGATGGCTCAAGCCTGTAATCCCAGCACTTTGGGAGGCTGAGGCGGGCGGATCACGAGGTCAGCAGATCGAGACCATCCTGGCTAACACGGTGAAACCCCGTCTCTACTAAAAAAAATACAAAAAACTAGCCGGGCGAGGTGGCGGGCGCCTGTAGTCCCAGCTACTCGGGAGGCTGAGGCAGGAGAATGGCGTAAATCTGGGAGGCGGAGCTTGCAGTGAGCTGAGATCCGGCCACTGCACTCCAGCCTGGGCCACAGAGCGAGACTTCGTCTCAAAAACAAACAAACAAACAAACAAACAAACAAACAAAAAAGAAGGTGAGAAAGGTAAGGAGAATTGTAAAATGTAATTTTCCTACATATTTTCTAGTAGGAGTTTATAGTTAATAAGTCTTTTTTTCTTTTTGTTGAGAAGATAAATCTTGTTAAATACCTTGTAATTATTCATAACAAGAAAAGAAAACAAAGGGTAATACATAAATTGTGGTACAAAAAACATTGCACAAAATGGATCACACATACCATAAAATTATATAGGATTTTGATATTCTAAATTTATAGAAACTTAAGTAACAAGCATGAGATAATCCTAAATGTGTCTAGTCAAGGTAGAAAAAAATTTTGATTTGATTCCAGAATAATAGACTAACATGGACTCACTAAGCAGAGAAACTGGGTTCAATATGTGAAATCAAGGAGACTGGAATAGATTTAACATTTCGCTTTGTTGTTGACCAAAACTTGGGTTCAAAAATGGCTTACGTTAAGTGAAATTAAAACACCAGAACTTCCCTGTCATATTTTACAGGAATGTACCCAAAGTCAGAGAGATTGAAAGTTGAGTGGATTTATCATATCATGCCTGTTCAGTTACCTCCTGAAATACCTCTCAGGTAGGTCCAGGATACTTTGCCTTTACTATGTGTAGAAGAAAAAGAGTTACGTGGAATCTCTGACATCTTAACAAGCTTCTTGGTATTTACTTTTTATAGGCTAGAAATATTGTACAAGTAACAACTACTGTCATGGCAGATTACAGATAATGGCACTTAATCCTTAAGAAAAAACAGTAATGTAAATTTATTGTAGATCAGGGCCCAAGCAGACTAGTCTATGCTTCAAAGATCTTTTGTGTTGAGTAGCTGATCACCATATCCACAGAACTAAAATAAATGGGCAATCTAGTAAATTTGTATAAGTAGGAATCTTCAAGTCTGTTAAGTGGGATCTGCCTTAGATTATAATAGAGTTACAGCCACCCCTCAATCCACTTATGGTACCAGAACCATTTTAATGGAGAGAAGTCTGAGTCCCCTTGAGGAAAGACCTAGCTACATAGCCAAACATGGATACTGTAAATATTCCTCATACCTTTCCCCAAAAGATCTGCAAATATTTACTAGACTTACCGTTAATTAACAAATGGAAGTTAATCAGACTTCTCAAGGACACTAGATCTTGGCTCTGACTCCTCACAAATTTCTGTAGACTGAAATAATACCGTGGTGCACTAGTCAGAATAGAGTCTTAGAAAGCTCAGATGATCAACAGAGTGTGCCCATCCCATCACGGGCCCAGTGGGTACCTAAACCCAATCTATTGCAACCTTCTGAGTTTTAAAATGTATATTTGTGTTACACATATCAGCAACTGACTTGAATTCCCACATGATTTTCTAACTCCGTGGAAAGGAGGCTATTACTATAGGGAAAGTCAAGTGGAAACCACTAGCCCTTCCTTTACATACAAAATATGAAAACAAAACCAACACTGCATCCCTAGAGAAATTACACAGATTAATGCTGCCATTAAGGATTTAAAATATGCTGAAGTTGTAATTACTATCACAGATCATTCAGTTCACCTGTTTTTCCTGTTCAGCAGATGGATGGAAATGACAACTATGAAATTGGATTAATAAAAATAATACCATGTGTCTTTATGTGTCTTTAAAGTATAATGATTCATCATCCCTTAGGTATATGCCCAGTAATGGGGCATGCACACATATGTTTATTGCAGCACTATTCACAATAGCAAAGACTTAGAACCAACTCAAATACCCATCAATGGTAGACTGGATAAAGAAAATGTGGCTCATATATACCATGAAATACTATACAGCCATATAAAAGGAAGAGTTTACATCCTTTGCAGGGGCATGGATGAAGCTGGAAACCATCATTCTCAGCAAACTAACACAGGAGCAGAAAACCAAATACCACGCGTTCTCTCTCGTAAGTGGGAGGTGAACAATTAGAACACATGAATACAAGGAGGGAAATATCACACACCAGGACCTGTCAGGGGGTGGCGGGCTAGGAGAGGGATAACTTTAGGAGAAATACCTAATATAGATGACGGTTTGATGGGTGCAGCAAACCACCATGACACATGTATACCTGTGTAACAAACCTGCATATTCTGGGCATGCATCCCAGAACTTAAAGTATAATAAAATGAAATAAATAAATAAATAAAATGATAATATCATGTCCTGACTCTACTTGTAGCTGCTAATTCTGATGTTGTTTCATTGCTAGGGCAAATCATCACATTCTTTGGCAACTGATAGGCAGCAATATATCTGGAAAACAACCTTTTTCTCTGTATAGCTCAGTAAAGAATATTAGAAGTAGTCTGCTTGCAGACATAGCCAGAAATACATCTGTAGAGTTCTAAAACAGGGTTATATCAGCTGTTAAACTTTCTATCATAATCCAGTCCATAATGACCCAAAACACCTCTTAGTTTACAAAGATGTCATGTTTCTTCTATATGTTTATGATGTAATGATTTTGAATCTAATGAACAGGATGTACCAGGTACTCCGGAGACTTTTGGAAGACATGTGCATGTCAGAGGTTAGGGAATGCATCCCATAGAAACTCAGGGGCCTGCCACCTTAGTGGAATCTTTAGGGGTCTACCTCATGGAACATGTTGAAATATGCCTTCCAAGCTGAAGACCAAGTTGCTATGTCTGGCCCCTCCCACTATTAAGAAAAGTAACAATCTGTGGGCCTCTCTAGATTTAGGATGCCATATATATCTCTGTTTGGTTGTATTATTCTTGCTTATTTACTGGGTATCCTGGAAAACTGCCTGTTTTGAGTGAGACCTAGAATAAGTCTCTACGAAAAGTCCATCTACTATTTCTGAAAGCTCCTATGCTTCCTGGAGCATATGACCCAACAGAACTAATTTTGCTTCAACTGTCTGTGGTGGAAAGAAATGGCATACGGAGCAGTTAGCAAGATGGTAAAAATGATTCAAAGACTGGAGCTTAGGAATTTTAGAGCGAAGCTAACACAGTTTCTACAAACACTAATAATTCACCTTATGAGAAATCACATCTGTTTTGCTACTGAGCCTTGGTAGAGATTAAGTGCTTTAACATGGCAAAAACAGTTATCAGGAGACCGGTGATGCCCTCCATGAACTGGGATTTGTCTGAAGGAAATCAATTATGTCTAATAAAGTAAATAAATACAAAAATTCAAATATTCAAAATTGTATATACAATGAAGCTTGAATTAAGCAAAGAACACTTTAAATTTATTTGATAGAAAATAAGTTTTTACATTAAAATGCATACAAAATAACCATTTCAGTTTCTTGGTGACTTATAGAATTTTCATAGGCATAAAATGTGCTTTTTTTTTTTAAATAAACCGATAGATGGGGGGAATTGAAATAATAAATATTATATTGATTTTCCTCTAAAAGGATTTTTGTTTTCCCTCTAGACCGTGAGAAGCCTAAAACTTCAGGTAACATGGAAGAGAAAAAAAGATGTGGGAGAAAAAAGGCTTTAAAGGTATGATACACTGCTTACACTACTCATACTTACTACCACTACTTATACTACTGTACATGTAGAACTGTGCTCTATGGAGGCCTGAGAGCCCCTGGTGAAGTCATTTGCCAAGATATTTTTGGTTATCATTTTATTCCTTTATGACTGCAATGGACAAAATGTTTGTGTTCTAAACTAAATGTTTGTGCTCTGAATTCATATGTCAAAATTCTAAAGTGCTGATGCCAAACATGAGGCCTTTGGGAGACAATTAGGTCATGAGGGTGGAAACTTCATGAATGAGTTTAGTAAGGCCCTTATAAGAAGAGACTAGAGACCACTCTCAGCCTCATTTTACCATGTAAGGACACAATGAGAAATCTGCTCTCCACAACCCAGAAGAGGCCCTCACCATGTAACGGAGCTCAGGCTTGGCTGCTCACCGCTTGCAGAGCCAATGACAAGGGTGAAGTACAGTCAAAGAAGAGTGATTTTATTTTCCAAAGCTAGTAGTGGGGCACTGGCTGGCTTGCACCTTTAGAAACGGCTTCAAACTTTAGGCTGAGAAAACGGGTTAAACAGGGGAACTTGGAATGGAGGATGCGGGAGTGGTGCTGAGTACAAGGTCTGCGTGTCTTATTACGGTGGCTGTCAGAAGGGGATGGCATCATCCTAAAAATGGCCAGGTTGTAGACTAAAGGCCTTGAGGTAATCTCTGGAATTCTGCATCTTGGTCTCCCGCATGGTCTGTACCAAGATTATCATCTGGAACTTCTAAGTAACCACATAATTAGATATAAGCATACAGTATAGATGTGTACAGTGTAGGGAGTATATCGTGCAAAAGGGAGGGACGTGGTATTTCAAAGAAAGTACGTTTCAAAGCTATATTCTAAGACTAAGGGGAAAAAAAGGAAATTTCTGCAGTAAGCTTCAAGGTTACATCTTTACCTTGATTCTAAGGAGAAAAGAGGAAAAGGGGTAAAATAAAGTTTTAAAGTGCAGTTTCAGGCTATAACCAGTCGGTTATAATCAGAACTCAACTAGCTGGCACCCTGATCTCTGACTTCCAGTGTCTATAGCACTGTGATAAATAACTGTCTGTTGTTTATAAGACACTCAGTGTATAATATTCTGTTCCAGCAGCCCAAACTGCCTACAACCGTGCCCTAATCTTAAATAATTATTTAGTACATGCAATCAGGGTTGGTATTGACAATTTGAGAAGTAATACAAAAGGCCTTTTCCACGTTTGTGGTACGATATCAGCAGTTGCAAACGATAAGTCTCAACATTGATGATTCCAGATTGAGCTGGAAATATTCTGGGCAAGAATCAATCTGCCTTGAATTTTTTGTCTAAAAAGTATATTTGTAATAATAAAAACAACTATAATTGTAGTTGTAATAATATTTTATCTGCATTATTATTTTATTACTACTAGATAATATGAGGCAAGAACACTTATTTCCTCTGTTTCTCAGTGAAGAACTTGAGTCATTAAAAGATTAAGTAACTTGACAAAGGTCAAACTTCTTACAAAAAAAGCTGCAGGATACCAGGGAGCTTATCAGTGGAGAATACCACTAGAAAATTTGCTCATACCCCCCTCCATTCATAGAATGTTGAGATGAAAATTCTTATTTGATTTATATATTAGCTGGCAGTGTAATTCTAGAACATTGAGTTTCTTTGGGTTATGAATGTTACATTTGCATTTATTTTATATTTATTTTTTATCCTTTATTAAGTAGAATTATTTTCCGTTTTATTTATGTGAAACATAATTGTGTTATGAAATAAACATCACTAGAAATATACTTTCACAATATTGATTCATTGCAAAGTTATGCACTTAAGACTGATTAAAATTGAACAAAGACTGTTGTGTAAACAGACAAGTTTTATCTGCCATAAGACTGGTGATTTAGAAAATACTTTTCATAATACGTCAAGAAGGCTGTAGAACTATCACTTCGCTATAAATGAAACAAGAGAATCAATTCTTTACACAGAAAATGGCTAATGTGGAAATTGGATTCTGTGACAACTCATTGAACAAACAATCAGGAGCAACCACAATAAAATGTAATTTCCTTTATCTTAAATTCTTTAAAGTTAGCAGTTAAAGCTGGATTCTCATATATGCCATTTGACATAGTTTATCTTTCAAGCAGATGATTTTATGTTTCAAATATCTGTAGCAAGGATAATTCATGAGCTGAAATTTTTAGGGTGAAGAAATCAATGGAACATTGCACTGCTGTTTCTTTGCTTCGAACTCTTAATGGCACAATGTTAATTTTTTTTTCAGTTTTTTGTGAGCTCATGTAGCAGCAGGAAAGCATAATATAATCAAGGCAGCAGGGAGCTTCTCTCTACAACTAGAATGAATTTACATTTGTCCATTATGTAAATGATTCTTCACTGTTTTTCTATTTGCCTATTTGAAATTGTGGCAGGGTGAATTTCCACATGCACTTATGAGAATTTTTCAAAATCTTTATATAATGATATAATAATATTCAATTTTTCATTAATATTAAGCTACGTTGCTGATATGTTTCCTTCAAAAAAAACAAATTGATCGCATTTGTCTATTTTTTTTGGTCATGTGCATGATTTAATCTAAAAAAGAGTCTGTTTATATATTTATTATCTAACTTGAACTATTTATGATTACAGTTTTAATAGTTGGACTGATGTTTTTTTCATTTAAAAAGGCACCAATATTATTTATTAAAATAAACCAAAAGAAAATTTAACCATTTCTGTATTCTCATAGATGTCTTTAATCAAGTTCTAGGAATTTATCAAATATTATAGAAAGTTTCCAGACTCTGCTAGTTTGAATTATGTCTGTCTAGTTCTGTTCTCTTGTGTTATAAATATAGTTGAATGGATTTTGCTGCAAGTATAAAAAATATTTTCAACCCCAGAAGAAGTTAGTGCAATTTAAAACTGATGCCTTTCTATGTATTTCATTTAATCATCAACTTTACTTTTGACTCAATGAATGCCATATATTTTTTATTTCTGAAATTTAGTTCACTTTATAGCAGCTGCACAAATAGTCACTCACTCAGTCACTGCAATTAATAACAAATGCCAGGCAAGTAGTAAAAGTGTTCAAACCATTTATTTTCTTTAGTGCAGACTCTTGGGGCAGTTTGCTATGGCACAGTTTTCTCAGTACTAAGCAAGTTTCTGTTCAGTAGTGTGTGACTTTTTTCTCTGAGAGCGTTGCCCACAGAATAAGCTCAAGGCTCCATTCTTTTCATTGAATAGTTCTTCTCCCAAATTGCTCATTTACATTTGTGACTTCAAATATCACCTTTGTGGTGACAACTCTCACTTTGACAAGCAGAGATCTAACTTTTTGCTTTTCTAGTTATGTATTCAAAGCTACCCTCAAAATACTTGTGCTTTATTTTTCTCTCAACCACATATATTTAATAGTCATGAAAGAAAAGCCAGTTTTCTATTGTTCTCGCACCTCCTCTTTTCCTAAACTTTTCTCTTTCATCTTTTGTTGTTGTTGTTTTGTTTTATTTTGTTTCTGGGATGGAGTTTTGCTCTTGTTGCCCAGACTAGAGTGCAATGAATGGTGTGATCTCGGTTCACTGCAACCTCTGCCTCCCAGGTTCAAGCAATTCTCTTGCCTCAACCGTCCAAGTAGCTGGGATTAAAAGGATGAGCCTCCACACCCAGCTAATTTTGAATTTTTAGTAGAGATGGGGTTTCACCGTGTTGACCAGGCTGGTCTCGAACCCCTGACTTTAAGTGATATACCCAACTTTGCCTCCCAAAGTGCTGGGATTACAGGCATGAGCCACCTTGCCGTACCTTCTTTCATCTTTGTGTCATGTCCAGGATACTCACTCCCCAGATATGAAGGCTTCAATTCCTTATCTTAAGGTCCAGTTACCCCAGCTATCTTTGATTGGCTCTATTTTGAGCTTGTGTTCCTGCTTTAACTGATTTTATAAAATACTGTTATTTTATAGAGCCCTCTGTGATCTATTAAACCCCTTTGTACGACATGTAAGAATTTTCTTTAATTCAGAATCATGTTTGTTAACTATGCAAACCAACAAACCATTCTAGTTAACTCATTTTTATTATTTCTGTCTTTTGTGCCTCCCTGTAGGGACACACACACACACACACACACACACACACACACACACACACACACAGACAAAACTCATATTGGCAACTGGGCCTTCCATTTTATGCCTTATGGATTGGCAACCCTTTCTGATATGCTCAACTAATTCAAATTCCATATTTTTCTTTAAAGATTATCTCAGAATGTTCTTACAATTTGTACAATTTTTGTGCTTAATTTTATCAACATTTTGATAGTTTCCTTTGTACAACCTTTATCACTTGTGATATGTGTGGTGACCTTCAGTTTCAGAGAAACTTCTACTAGGAACATCCTTAGTATAGTAAACTATCTCCGTTGTACTAGTCTTTATTAAATATATTGATATTATTTTAATCTTATGACTTTTAAAAATATTTTCCATATTTATAAATCAGTTATATGTAATAGTGGAACTCATAACCAATTTTGATAAGATGATTTAAATTTCAGGATTTCTGAGGGTATCAGATGAAAGATATAAATCAGAGGAGGAAAGGGGAAAATTCTATATACATTATTTGATCTTAAATATGATTTAGTATGTTCTTACTCTGCTTGAAAATGACATAAGTATGAGATAGATATTTTTATATTTTGTGATGTTTTAAAAAATCACTCCAATTTGTATTTAATTAACCAATCTCTAGGTCCCATTTGGTTTAAAGACACAGACAGGATGCAGACATCATTTCTTGGACAAGTTTGGCTTCATGCAACTAGATTTAACAGTTGGATGCCCATTACATAATTAAGTTAAAAATAAAATAAAAAGGGTGGTTCCACGGTGACTCTTCTATTTCCTCGAAGGGGATCGTCTGTTGAAAGTGAGCGATTTCTTGTCACAAAAACAAAATTTTCTTGTACCCCTTTCCAATTTATTAGTGACTGCCAATGACAATTGGTGCAGTGAAAAGTAGAGAGTGAAATGCTGGTTGTCAGGAATAACACCAATCTGTGGAATGCAGGTGCAATAATAAAGAAAAGGAGCTGATGGATTAGGGTTTGTGCCAGATTGAAGTCCTCCGGAAAAGTCTGAGATAGAGATTTATTCACATAAAGTTTATTGGGCAGTGCTCTTAGTAATAATTTCTGTGAAGAAGTAAAGAAAATACTGAGGGGTTGAGTCTTGATGTTGCTGAAATAGAGGACTCAGTCAATCTAGAACAAGGGTATCAGGATCCTTAGGCTGTCGTTTCTCCAGTTAGAAACCTCCGTGGCTGGTGGCATGCACCTTGTCTTGAGTTTAGCTCACACTTGCTGTGTTCGTTCCACCCAGTAGGTTTGGCAGCCTGTGCTCAGCTCTCACTACCAGCCTGGATCCCACGCCTGCCAAGAGCAAGCCAGGTGAGGAACGGTGAAGGGTGTGTAGCCAGCAAGGATGGGGTCTGGCCACTGCACACAGCAAAGTATTCCGACTGCTGCAGCAGGGCAGCTGTTCTAGTTGCCATCGGAGTCACCAGCTCCATGTGAGACTGCGACTGGACCAGATGTACTGCACGTAGTTTCTACTGCGGGCACTAGTGTCTGGAAGAGGGGAACATGGTGGTGCCTGAAAATTTAGAGATGCCTGAAACTACAAAGCCCCAAAGACGGAGTTCCAGGATGTCACAGCTCTGACTCAGGGAGACCCAAGGTCTGGACTCCCAAAAGGGCCACAGCTATTCTCTCTTTCTTGTCATGGCAATCTGGCTAGGTGGAGGACGGGGGTGTGTTCAGTTCATTTTTTGTTATAGCTCTTTTTTTTTTTTTTTTTTTTTTTTAACCCTTTTTTTTTTTTTTTTTTTTTGAGACGGAGTCTTGCTTTGTAGCCCAGGCTGGAGTGCAGTGGCACGATCTCCGCTCACTGCAAGCTCCACCAACTCCTGGGTTAATGCCATTCTCCTGCCTCAGCCTCCCTAGAAACGGGGACTCCAGGCGCTCGCCACCACACCCGGCTAATTTTTTTTGTATTTTCAGTAGAGACAGTGTTTCACCGTGTTCGCCAGGATGGTCTCGATCTCCTGACCTCGTGATCCGCCCACCTCAGCCTCCCAAAGTGCTGAGATTACAGTCGTGAGCCACCGCGCCCGGCCTGTTACAGCTCTTTTAGTCCCACCACCCCTCTCTGGCCCACAGCCCCTGGGACTGGTCCAGCCCGCTGCTGCTTCCTGTCTTGACGGGTGTCCGCCTGGCGCCAGCAGAGGGCAGAAGCAGAGCTGTAACGGTGTTAACAGCAGCTCTGGCTTGGGGAATCCTGAGGTTTGGGCCCCCAGAAGGGTCACCGCTCTTCACTCCTACAGTCCAGGAGTGTGTCACCCACAGTCCAGGAGTGTGTCAGTGCTTTCAACTCGGCAAGCTGGTCAGGAATCTGTTACAGCTCCTTTAGCTCCCACACTGTTCGATGGATCCTGAGGTCTTGTCCCGCTCACAAGAAGAATGAGGTTACGTGGACAACTGGGGAAAGAGCAAGGCACAGAAGAGCTTTGTTGAGTAACAGAACAGCTCTCAGAAGATCCAGAGTGGGTAACTCCTTTCCGTAGGTAGGTCATCCTGACCAGTGTCTGAGTCTGACACAGTCTGCGGTTTTCATGCACTCAGAATGGAGGAAGTGCATGCTAATTGGTCCGTGGGTGGCCTTGGGCAGGCCTGGAAAAAGCATTATCCAGTTATGCCTTCCAATGGAAGTGTAGCCCCCAGGCTTCAAGCCCTCTCTGGCTTAAAGGTGTGATTTCATCGGGGTCCTGACCCTTCCTGCCTAGGAACCTGTTGCCTTCCACTGTCATCAACATGCAGGTTGTGTGTGCCCAGGCAGTCCATGGTGAGGGGCACCTGCAGGCCCATACTGATCAGCACCCCAACCTCCATCCCTGAGCTTATCATTACCCAAAGTGATAGAGAGGGCCAAGGTGGTGGTGGGGGGGGAGGGAGGGCCAGTGACTGGCATGTTAGCACCGCCCCAAGTGCATGCACACCTCTCTGGATCGTGACATCGCCTGAGCTCTGACTTTGCTCCACACAGGAGTGGGTGCTGGGAGCAGGGACAGGTCAGGGAGTGGGCACTTCTGAACCTGTGGAGGCAGGGGTCATCCCAGGTCCCTGAGAATGCAGGGATGCCCAGGTCCAGAGCCATGGCTGGACAGCTGCAACTGTGCCTGAGAGTGCGGCATCCCCTGGGATAACTTGTTACTGGCCTCTGCCGGTCCACGGAGCATGCAGCCCCAGCAATGCTTCCCCCACTGCAGCTTGCATCCCCACAGTGGTGGCTCCAGATGGGCTGAGGCCACCATCACAGACTTGTCCAGTCCACGGCCCACAGACCACAGACAGCCTAGAGCAACTTTGAATGTGGCTCAACACAAATTCATAAACTTTCTTGAAACATCATGAGATTTTTTGCAATTTTTGTTTTTTAGCTTAAGAGCTAACATTCATGTTAGTATATTTTATGTGTGGCCTAAGACAAAATGTGAAAATATAAAATTAAGGCCAATCATGTTAAGTGATATGCAGATGGAAACTGAAAAACAAATAATGTGCATTACAAAATGAATTTATCATCAAATTTGCTGAGGTAATGGATGGTGATAAAGAAGATAGTAGTACTTTTACTGGTAAATAAAATTGCTTTACTTGTAATTCTAAAAATCAATCTGTTGTTCTCAGGAATACATATTTTGAGGAGTCGATTTTGGAACAGTTTAAAAGAAGGAAAGATGATGCAAAAGTAAAATTAGAAAATATTAAATCTAGAACTTTCAAATCACCTGAGAAAAATAATCTCTGTTGTCAGAAATGAAGAGAGTGAGTTCTCTTCTAGTATTACTAGAAGAGAGAGTGAATGGGGCTTTTGGGCTGAAAGGGCTAACAAAATTGGGATACACCTAAAATACTAGTACATTTCTTTTAGTTCATCAAGCATACTTGAAATTTTTTCTAAAAAATCAATGCATGTTCTGGAAATTAGATACAAAATAGCTACAAAAACTAATTATGCTAAGTAAAATCTATATTTCATTGCCCTGGCAGGGAAGATTCTAACGTATTCTCCAAATTTCTGCCTCCAGTCATAACTGACCTGCATAATCTTCTCTTGAGTGTGCACAGAATATGTGCATATAGTGGGAAGGACCTGCTGTGATCAAATATTTAATAAAATGGCTGTGAGTTAATCATAACATATTATCCTGAGGGGGGTTAACCTAACCAGGTGAGTTTTCAAAAGAAGGTGAAACAACAAAGCATGAAATCACACAGCCATATTGGAAATACCTTGAATGGTCAGTTTATTAAAATTACCAATTTAGTGACATCTATTTTGAGTTTATGGATATTTTCCCTCTGTTTCTACTGAATTTTCTAAATTTTATTTAATGTAATTATTATGATTAAAATAATTTATCTAACTTTGTAGTTTCTATGCTTCCTCTTATTTTCTTCCATTTTCTTTGGATTTAATTTGTAGTTTTTGCTAGCATTCATGTATGTATCTATATATTATAACTATGATACATAATACATAATACATTTATAATATATATGTGTATATACATATTCTATAAGAAAAATACATATATTACACACATATTTGTACACATAATATACATATACATAAGTGTATAACATGTATATAGTATATACATAAGGGTATATTCATACATAGCATATACATAAAATATGTAAAAGTTAAAATTATGTGTGTGCATGTAATATATACACAAATATATTATATGTAATTGTAAAATAATTAAATATAATAATTATATGTAAATGTAATATATATCTCATTTTACATATACAATAATTTTACAAGTATATTAGAGTACCTATATTATATGTACACATGTAATTATTTATTTACATAGTAATGTGTTATTACTTAAATATATAATAATGTATACTGTGTACACATGTAATAGATGTGTCTAATAAATTATATATAGTATAGTGTTCATACATTATAACATGGACATGTGAAATATAGTATGTTATATATACACTTATAATTATATAGTTATAATTGGAAAATTATATAACTACAACTATAGTTATTACAGTTATGTATGTCATATATTATATATATTATATATATTATGAGCATAATTATCGTAGAGTAATGTATAAAATTGTATAATTTGAATTAATTATATTGTGTATATGTATATATACATAATTATATATAAAAATGTACTATTATAAATATATGTGTGTTGATAATAATCATATTTTATATAATTATATGAATGTGAATGATATATTATATGTTGACAGTATGAATTGTATGACACTGTATAATTATTTTATATAATATAATTATTATCATAATTATTGGGGTAGATATATATGATATTAAGTATAGTAATGTATAATGTATAATTACATTATATATAGTTGATGTAATGTAATTGAGTAAATTGGCATATATAAGAGTTTTTATTGTGCCTAGTGAATGATGTGTGAGGGTGCCTCCAGTTCCGTACAGCGTCGATGACTTTATATATAGTACATATAATACTAGTATTTAGTTATATATTTGTATATAGTACATTAATTACATTCAATATATATATTTGGGAAAATATATATATATTTACATATATCACATAATTAAGTATGTACACATTTACACATTATTGCACACATTTCAATATATAGGTATAAAAAAAAATAGATATGTATCTCTTTACACACATACACTTACACACATAAATATGCATATTGATATATGTATATATTTGTCCATATATGAAATATGTCATAGTATATTGAAATAAACATTATATATCAACAATATTATATATAATAATATGTGGCATACAGAGAGTAATATTCACCACATATACTATCTAGGAAGTTATATATTATATATTTATCATATTGTATATATGGATTATAATAACAATATCTTTTGCAGGTTTGTTGCAGGAGTGTATTATGTTCAGCTGAAGTTTGGCGTATGAGGGACCACTATCACTCAGATAGTGGAGCACAATACCCACTAGTAATTTTTTCAGCCCTGCTTCCATCCTTACTTCTTCTACTCTATTACTCCAACTTATCTATTTTCCTTATCTTTACATCTTTTAAATACCTAATATTTAACTCCCACTTTATGCAAACATGCAGTATTTGGTTTTCTGTTTCCACATTAATTTACTTAGGATGATGATCTCCAGTATCATCCATGTTGCTTTCAAAATTTATTCTTTTTTATGCTCTGATGTAATGTTCCATGGGAGTATATGTACTACATGGTTTAATTGAATTCACTGTTGATGGAGCAACTAGCTTGATTTCCATGTCTTTGCTATTGTGAATAGTGCTGCAATGACTATATGAGTGCATGTGTCTTATTTTAAAAAGAAATATTTATTTTCTTTTGAGTATATAGCCAGTACCAGTAATATCATTGCTTAAATTGAATGATAGTTTTAAGTTATTGACAAATCTCAAACTGGTACCCAGAGTGGCTGGAACTAGTTTGCATTCCCATCGACAGTTTATAAGTGATCCCTTTTCTCTGTAGTCTCACCATGCATCTATTACATGTTTTTTCTTTTTAATAGTAAGCCATTCGTGACTGCTGCGAGAGGGCTTCTAATTGTGTTTTTAATTTGCATTTTTCAGGATGGGTTAGTGATGTTGAACATTTTCTCATCATTTGCCTCCTTGTATATTTTTCCTTTTTTTCTTTTCCTTCTTTTTTTAGAGGGAAGTGTCTGTTCATGTCCCTTTGCCTACTTTTTACTGCAAAAGTAATGTGGTGCCTCCTAGCTTTGTTCTGTTTGCTTATGATTGCTTTTGACCATTTGGTTGTTTTTTTTTTTTTTTTTTTTTTTGCGCGGTGGGAGGAGGGTGTATGAATTTTAACAATAGGATTTTTTTTTTCTAATTCTGTGATAAATGACATTGGTTATTTGATGGGAATAGTGTTGAATTCTGTAAATTTGCTTTTGGGCAAGTGTGGCTATTTTAACCATATTGATTCTTCCAACCCATATTGAGCATGAATTTTTTTTCTTTTTCTTTTTATTTTTTTCCGATAAAAACACGGATTTATTTAAAAGCCAACAAGCACTACCGAGGAGGGCAGAGCGTTGTTACCCAGAGATACTGACCCAGATGTGAATCAGAAAAGCTTTCCTTGAGGAAGCTGCATTTTCATCTTTGAACCATTTTTGAAAATTTAATTTAATTTTAAATTCCGGGATACGTGTGCAGGATGTGCAGGTTTGTTACATAGGTAAACGTGGGCCATGGTGGTTTGCTGCACCTATCAACCCATCACCTAGGTGTTGAGCCCGGTATGCATTAGCTTGCCTGGGCAAGACCAAGATGCTAGCAGATTTGGTATCTGGTGAGGGCCCCCTTCATCATAGAGAGCCATCTTTTCACTCTAACCTCATATGCTGCGGCAGTCGTCTCTTTGGGGCCTCTTTAATAAAGGCACTACACCTATTCATGAGGGTTGCACCCCATGAACCAATAACCTCCCAACAACCTTATCTCTATTACCATCATCTTGCGGATGAGCATTTCCACACATGAATTTTGAAGGAATATAAACATTCACACTACAACGTATGGTAATTCCATGTTTAATATTTTAAGAAAAACTCAAAATGTTTTTCATAAGATCTGTGCCATTTTACATTCCTATCACCAGTTTACTACAATCTCACCACTCACCACTATATCCTTTTTTTTTTTTTCATTATAGTCATTTTAGTGGGCATGTAGTTGTATATCACTGTGACTTTGATTTGCATTTCCATGATGGCTAATGACATTGAGCATATTTGCTTGTGTTTATTGACCCTTCATCTATCTTCATTGGAGAAATGCCTGTTAAGATCCTTTATATATATTTTTAATTGAGTAAACTTTTAATAAGTTCTAAGGCCTCTTTTTATATCCTAGTATATATATTTTATCCGACATAAGATTTGCAAACATTGTACATTGCGTATTCAATTTCTTGATGATGTCCTTTGAAGCAAAATGTTGACTTTTTTTGAAGTAAAATTTATCTATTATTTTTGTGGTTGCTAGTGCTTTTGGCGTCACCTTTAAGAAAACATTGCCTAATCCAAAACCATAAAAATGTATTCCTACTTTTTTTCTAAAATTGTTATATTTTTTCTTTTCATTTAGAACAATGATCAATTTTGAGTTACGTTTAGTCATGATGTGAAGAGAAAAGGGTCCACTCTGTCTATTGCATATGGTTATCCAACAGTCTCAGTAACTTATTGAAAAGACTACTATCTCCCAAATCTGTCCTGGCAATCTTGTCAGAAATAAATTGATAATAAGTGTAAAGATTTATTTCTGTCGTGTCAGTTCTACTCCATTGTTCTACATGAATACCCTTATGCCAGTACCATAAGGTTATTGCAATTTGGGATTAAGTTCAGAAAGTGTGAGTCCTTCAGTGTTGATTTTCTTCTTAAAGATTGTTTTGCTGTTCTGTGTTATTTGCATTTCATATAAATTTTAGGATCATCTTGTCAATACTTGAAAAAAAAAAAGCTGAAATTTTATAGTGACTACATTGCCTATGTAGGTCTATTATGGTATTGCCACCCAGTAATAAACATGGGATATTCATGAATATGAGACATATGTATATATGTTATCTTCTTTAGTTTCTTTAAACAATATTTTACAGTTTTCTGTTTTATCTTCTTCAGTTTCTTTTGAATAATTTTATTATTTTTATTCTATTGTAAAATTATTTGTTCTTCTGTGGTATAAAGCATTCAGTCTTTCATCATTAACTTTGATATTAGCTGTGAGTTTTTTTTTACAGGTATCGTTGTACAAACTGAAGAATTTTCCTTCTATTTCTAGTTTATTGAGTGCTGTTATTACTATTGAGTGTTAAAGTTTTGCAGATGCTTTTTCTGTGTCTATTGAGATGATCACATGTTTTGAGTAATTTGATTTATTAATATACTGTGTTATATTGATAGTTTTCATAAATTAAATCAAAGACACACTCTTTGGATAAAACCCACTTAGTCATATAAAAATATTTTTCTATGTTATTGGATTCACTATGCAAAATTTTTTCAGGATTCTCTATCTATATTCAGAAAGAATATTGATCTATATATTGTGCTTGTAATATTACATTGAAAGAAAAATAGCCCACTGTCTTAAATCTATGAAAAGGAAACACTTTTTTTCACATTAACTTACAAGCTTATTTTGTTTTATCATGATACAGAGACTATGAAAACTTGCATTGATATAGGAAAATTAATAATCATAATTATAGGTTTTTTAATGTGGAAAATGCATGCAAATTTTATAGAAAGATGCACATTTTTTGAAAAGTTACTAAGTCTACATTATAGTGCTTTAAAGAAAGATCTTCCTTCTTCAGTGCTGCTATTTTAAATACAGTAAATTTAAAATATATATGTACAGTGGTGTTTGTCTTATATTTGGCTGGCCCATAAACATTATTTAAAATATATAATGTTTTCCATTAGGGTATTATTTTCTAACCTCTTGACTAAAGTTTATAAACAACGGATTCTGGCATTGTATACATTATAATATAAATGAACATAGGGTACAATATCAAGCTCTTACCATAACTGATCATTAATGCTGAAGAATGTTTTATGTTAAAGAGAATAAAAAAGTTGACTATTATTGAATGGAAAACAGAAACATGATTATACCCAGAAAATAAAGGCAGTAAATGGTTCATTTGCTCTCTTTCTATTTGCAGAACTGTAATAAAAATGCCAAATAGATTGATATTTAGGCAAACAGCACATTGCAATAAAGTTAAGATTACTAGAGGAGATGCATTAATATAGAACATTGCTCTTTGAGTCTGCTTTTCTACTTCAATTTCAAGAGTAGTTGGGTATTTTAATTTCAGTTATAGATACTCATTTAGCTTCTGATTCAAATAACTCTCTTTTCCATAAAATAAATGTGAACATTTTTAAGTTATTTTATTTTACCAAGCTTTCTTAGACTTTAATCTTAATATTTAAAAATATCACAACATTTGAAAGAAGTTGCAGTCCTGTATATTATACAAAGTACTGAATGCCTTCCAGTTTACATGTTATTAAGCTGCTGTAGCAGCAGCTGCATAGGATTTAGCACAACATATGGTGTTGATTCTTTCTCTTTTTTAATGAAAATCTGAATTATAAACCTCTTGCAACAAACTGATGATGAGATGTTTAGCAAAGCTATAACACATAATACTTGATATTTCAAAATGCCACATTTTTTCCCTGTGAGCAAAAGGGTGACAGAATTATGAAGCAGTGTTAAAAGAGAAGAGGAAATAAAATAGAAAGAATGAATGAGAAAACAAAATGAATAACGAATATGCCTTAAATTGCATCTCATTAAATGATAAATTTATTTTATAGGTGAAGTAATTAAGTAGCAATTCTTAGATTTTCTAAAATGTAAAGGCTATAAAAATAAAAGAAAGTATTTGTTTGTGTTTTATTAATGAAGGGTAGAGAGATAGCACAGCAGCTAAACAGAAACTATAATACTTTAGGAGTTGTAAGAATACTATGTAAAACATGTTTCACATAAAAATTTTAATATGAATTACATAAATTTTTGAATATAGAACGATTGGCCAAGCGCAGTGGCTCACGCCTGTAATTCCAGCACTTTGGGAGGCCAAGGTGGGTGGATCACGAGGTCAGGAGATTGAGACTAGCCTGGCTAACACAGTGAAACCTTGTGTTTACTAAAAATACAAAAAAATTAGCCGGGCGTAGTAGTGGGTGCCTATAGTCCCAGCTACTGGGGAGGCTGAGGTAGAAGAATGGCCTGAACCTGGGAGGCGGTGCTTGCAGTGATCTGAGATCGCACCACCGAACGCCAGCCTGGGCGACAGAGCAAGACTGTCTCAAATCAATCAATCAGTCAATCAATCAATCACTATTATATTCTCAGGTAAAATAAAGTTAAAAGCTTCATAGACTCTTAGTATACATATTCCAGGAAAAGACCTTGGTGAAGCTTGCCTTTCTTACTCATCAACTCTTATTGAGATGCTCCAGTGACATCCATTCTACAAGTTACCCAATGACTTGATGTGGTTTATAATCTTTTTCTCTCATGTAATAAATAATTCTGACTAAAATATTTTCCGTAGATTTTTGAAGATTCTCTCTTACTGCACCTGGGATCTTTCCACTTAAAAGCAGAAACAACTTGAGATGTTCCAGTGAAAAATGTGTTCGTCGTAGACAATCTAAGAAGGAGAAAAATATCCTTGACCTCTACAGTGCTATAATATAGGTGCCTTCAAGAAAAATAGGTTTTCCTCATAGGTACATATACGCAGAGAGGCTTGATTCACAATCTAAGTTTTAAGCCTCCCTCACCAACACAAAATTGATATTTTTGTTACCGAACATGTTATAACTTATACAGCAGCCCTTCTCATTGGCAACACTTCAGCATTGTCAATGGTATTGTCTTACTTTGTCAATGTCACTTGTAGACTGTATATCAGAGATTAGATTTCTTCATATACATTTTCTTAGAGCTGAGCTTTAAGAAGTATATTCTTTCAGTCTGAACTGGAGAAGATTGGGA
Source organism: Rhinopithecus bieti (assembly GCF_001698545.2). NCBI lineage: Eukaryota > Metazoa > Chordata > Mammalia > Primates > Cercopithecidae > Rhinopithecus > Rhinopithecus bieti. The sequence continues at coordinate 136,497 of NW_016813547.1, read as the reverse complement.
ATAAGAGTGTTTGTTTTCAGACTAATCTTTTCTCGCTACTGTTCTAATAAACCTTTCTAGGCTCCACTTTCTCTTTATTCAGAGTAATCCTCCCTCCTCAATTTTCCACTGAAGAAAGGATTTTATGGCCTGGCAGAATTTTCTTCACTCTTATTTAGATGTGTCAAAGTATATCTGACTACTAGAGTTGGCATGATTTGGTCATTCCACTACATATAAGACCAATAAAGTCTATTTCAGAATCATAAGAAATAAAATATTTGGAGCTAGTAGAGTTTTTAAAAAACTCACAAATTAATCTCTTATTGAGTAATGTATTTATCTTCATCTATTTTATTTGTGGTAAACGGTACAGGTCTTATGTGAAGTAATACAGCTTGTAAAATACTTACTAGTAACGGAATTCACAGTACATAGAAATGGCTAGTTACTATCATTATTGTAATTTCCTGATGTGTTCTTCTTACCTGCTTCACAGATAAACCCTGTTCTCTGAGACAGCATTATTGCAGTAGAGAAAGAGTTTAATTATTGCCAGGCAGTCAAATGGAAGAATACTCAAATCTGTCTCCACAATAACTCAGAAGCTACGATTTTTAATGGATAATTTGGCATGCAGAGGCTGGGGAATGGGTGCTGCTGATTGGTTAAGGATAACATCATGAGAGTGTGGAAAAAAAAAAAATCTTAGAAACTGAGTCAGCCTCTGGGTGGGGGCCACAGGACTGGTTGAGTTATGAGTTACAGGTCCAGATGGCATCAGTCTGTCATCAGAATGCAAAAATCTGAAAGCCATTTCAAAAGACCAATCTTAGGTTCTACAGGCATCACGGTATGTCTACAAGCACTTGGGGAAGTCACAAATTTTGTGACCTCTGCCTGCATGATTTGGAGCAGGAAGAGATTATGGAAAAGCAAGCTAAGGAAAAATGGTTGGTTATCCCTTAACTCCTATACATTTAGCAGAATTCAGGCCCTTCCCATAATCCTAATCTCATAGCCTTTCATTAGTTTTACAAAGGTGATTTAAGTCCCTGAGCAAGGAGTGGATTAGTTTTAAGGAGGAGTTATTATCATTCTTGCTTCAAAATTAAACTATAAACTAAATTCCTCCCATTGTTAGCTTGGTCTATGCCCTGGATGAGAGAGGCCAGTTAGCCTGTGAGACTAGAAACAAGATGGAGTCAGCCATGCTAGACATCTCTCACTGTCATAATCTCTGCAAAGGCTGTGTCATTGTTCTGATTACCATTAGCATTAAGCTTATCATCAATGAACATAAAAAATGTACAGTTGCATGATGACCTATCTGGAAAAGAGAATGGTATCATGGAAAGCAACAAATCAACAGAGAGAAAATTAATTAAATATTAACTTAAATCTTGACAGTAGGCTTTCAGTAACAGCAAAGACGAAATGTGTTTACAATATAAAGCACACATACTTAACATCATCTTTTCTCACTTGTAATATCTATCAGATCTATCACATGGGACACTTGCTCCAAAGTTTCTATCCCCAGTTCCTCCTGGAAGTGAGCTCCACAACCCAATCTGGAGAGTGTATTTGTGCGTATTCCTACCTTTTGTTCTTTCTTTCAATGTTTTAGGAACTTTGTAGTTTAGTTATCTGTAACTCCATTATAATTTGAGTTAGTTATCTTATGTATTCTAAATTTGATTTAAATGCCCTACTCCATTTCTTCATTGCCTAAGGCTGATGCTGATCAGACTCAGAGAATCTATATGTGAAATTAGCCTGGGTAAAACTCTGTGAATGCTTTTGTATGAGTATTTTTGCTGTTGGCCTAGTTGCTGTCTATATTACCTTTCTTTCTATTCCCATGCCTTTGTGCTGAATTTGACCTGTTACAGTGATAAATACAATTAGTAATTTTAGGCTGCAGAGACTCTATTTCCTTAATGTGCATGTTTGGGGTATAAAATATTAGAACTGTTCTCAAATTTATCCTGCTAAAGTAAAAAAATTTTTTTTTTGAAGATTTAATGCTATTCATTGTCTAAGCTACTTAATTAAAAAAAATGAAAACCAATCACTACATTTCAAGATCTCCAAGAGGATGTGTCCTAATTTAAAAGCTTAATTTTCGGCCAGGCATGGTGGCTCACACCTGTAATCCCAGCACTTTGAGAGGCCGAGGCAGGTGGATCACGACGTCAAGATTTCGAGACCATCTTGGCTAACACGGTGAAACCCCTTCTCTACTAAAAATACAGAAAATTAGCTGGGCGTGGTGGCAGGCACCTGTAGTCCCAGCTACTTGGGAGGCTGAGGCAGGAGAATGGCGTGAACC
>NW_016813547.1:128480-131625 GCF_001698545.2 Rhinopithecus bieti | reverse complement strand
AAATTAAAAAAAATAAAGAATTACTTTTTCTCACAGTGTATATGGTGGCATTTTTTATATTCTTGACACAATTATTACAGCATGTACCTCCCAAATCTTACCATTCTATTTTTCTTGCAATATCAGTAAATGGTGCAGCCTTTTGTATTCTCTGCTTCTCAGCACCCAAAACATACTGACAAAACACAGGCGAGGTGGCCACACTTTTATACTCTAAATAATGGTTTATTCTTAATAAAACCTCTTTTAAGGATCTGCTTTTTTGGTTTTACATGGATTATAATGAACCCTGTGAAGAACTAAACTTTATAATTATTTTTACATGGTTGCACAATTATTTGCTTTAGTGAGCAATGACTAATTGTAGTTTTTCTGTTTTCATTTGTGTTTCTTAAATTGTTTTCTAAATTATAAGCCAGGAATCAATCATCTTTGTGTATGTGTTAACAAGAATAATTGTTTCTCTTCTTTCTATCTCATGACATAAACTGTGCATATCTTTCAAGTTACTGAATTTGTGGGAATATATATCTATCTCCTTTTAAGTGCTTTTAGTGTGTTTGTATGTGCAAAAAAACCTTCATATCTTGCAAGTATACATAGGACTATATTATGACTGGACTCAAATAACTCATAGGCTAGGTTGTACAAATATTGAGTACATTAATGATTCTTCATTAAAAACAACCCTGGGGAAATATAGGAATAACAACAGCAAATCAATGTTAAGTCTACCATAAGTAAAAATAAGGGCATATAAGGTGTCAAAAGATATCAGGAACATAATTTAAAAGATTAAAGTGCTTGCATAACTGAGGATAAAATGCCACATTCCCAATTTAGAAACTGTTACAATTAATATTAAAATTATGATTATTTTGTAGTGCCAGCCTGGAAATGTGCTAGGAAGTATAATCCAAAATTCCTTAATGATAAATGTCACCAGTCAATATAGTTAAATATATTGATTACCAAACTTGTGTCCCAAGAGGTTCTCATTCAGTAGGTTGTCTGGAGATCTAGCTATCTATGATTTACTTTTGACTTGTAGCAAGCTTGAAAATCACTGAGCTGATCCATGTCCCTGGCATACCTTGAGTCTTCTATTATTCCTCATTTATACTTAAAGTTTGTGAAGCAGAAAATTTGTTACATACAAAATTTTATCCACACTTGATCACCGGGTCCTATTTGTGACTGACAGCTATGTAAACTAATTGACAGAATATTCAACTTAATGTGCATAAAGGTCTTGGACAGGACAAGTCGTTAACATGCAAATTCATGCTCTACTAAATAGATTGTGATTCAGTTGCTCTTTGGTGGTATCCAGGAATCCATATTTGAAGTAAGCACTCTTCCTGATTCTAATGAAAGTGCTGTAAGACTACATACTACAAAGTCCTGCTGCAAAAAATAGATACATTGAAATCACAGCAACTTCTGGGAAACACATCATACTAGAATGTCCACCTAAATCTAGGAAACTCTATGGGAATAATCTTTGTATTTGGGCTTCCTTTCTGTTGCCAATTTATTATCTAAATTTTAGTTTAAATTAAGGACTTTAATGTCACAGGGCACTATCATTATTAATTAGAATTATTTTGAAATTCATCCTATTAAAAAAAGCTCAAAGACAGAACTTCCAGATTATTCAGTCAGAACACAGTTATTTAATAATAATAAAAAACAGATTTTTTTTTAACTTAGGTAAACTGTTTTTAAGGTGCAAGCAAAAGATGACAAAGTTTGCAATTGTACTTATGTAGTTAACCTATGTACTAGAAACCCCACAAAGAAACTCAGATTACGCTTTCCTACAAAAGTCTTAAAATTTTACAATTCACATTTTGTTAGGTAAAATACAGCGTTCATTACCATGCATAACAAGATAGAGAATTTAGATTTATATGAGAGCTTTCATGTTTCTGATCTTTTTTGAAGTAAAATGTTCTGCACAAGTTGTAACACAGTTGAATTACTATGCTTCTCACTAATGATTTCTGTAAAATTTTCCATGAATGCATTATTTTTGAATCTCATTAAATATTGTGTTTGCGAGAATTTATTTTAGAATCATAGCTGTCATCTATCTTAATTTTCATGATCCTGAAATACACTTAATGTAGTTCACTTGGTCAAATTTGTATTCTTATTTTAAGTGTTTAATCTTAGACATCAGATTTATTATCATGGTTATTTTAAAATTTGAAAGTGATACATGGAACAATAAAATTACCAATCTTATACTGATTAAAACAAAGGATAAACAAATTAGTAACCATAAAAACAAGGCGTTTTTTTTTTTTTCTATATTGGTGTGTCAGTTTTATAAATTAGGTAAAATTTGTCAATATGATCAGTTCATTTTTTATTTCAGGAAAAATAGTCCAATATAATGAAGAAAAACTTACTAGCTTTCTCAGAGTGTTATTACTACAATGCAATCAGCAAGTATATTAGAAATTTGGTTAAACAGTGCTCATGTGTATGTGTGAGCATGTGTGTGTGCACGCATGCACACGCTCACATTCGGGGGTGCAGTATATCTATACAAGTTTTAATTAGAAAATTATACATTTACATGTAGTTAAATTGTGTAAACAAGTTTTGATTTCTGTTTTGGTCAGAGTACTGTTAATTAAACTATGATAATCTATTGCTGATTAACCAAGTAAAAATGTTAAATAGAAGTCATATTCCTCTTTTTCTAGGCTGATTTTGCTTACCAACAGTGTGTGCAGAAAAAATAATATTTTGATGAAAGGAAAGAGAAATATCGCACAGTCCAACATTAGTTTTAGAGGGAAGACTTTATATCTACATCCTCCACATATCTGACCAAAAAAAAAGCAGCCATCATAACATTTTAAAGCCTGGGCTTTTATTTGATTGAGATTAGTAAGGAACTCTGAATTTTATGTTTGTTTACCTGAACACATCAAATTTGATGTAATTTTTAAAGATGTGTTATATCCCATTTCATTTTTAACACTGTCATAGTCATAGACTATGACATAGTTCATAGTTCATAGACTGTGAGCATTGCCATAGTAAAATGTTGTCTTTGCCAATAAAACAATTTTTCTTTTGTGAATATCATTTTTATTTCTTATTATAATTATTTAAGTATATAAAAAAA
>NW_016813547.1:115909-128388 GCF_001698545.2 Rhinopithecus bieti | reverse complement strand
AAAAAAAAAGCAGCCATCATAACATTTTAAAGCCTGGGCTTTTTATTTGATTGAGATTAGTAAGGAACTCTGAATTTTATGTTTGTTTACCTGAACACATCAAATTTGATGTAATTTTTAAAGATGTGTTATATCCCATTTCATTTTTAACACTGTCATAGTCATAGACTATGACATAGTTCATAGTTCATAGACTGTGAGCATTGCCATAGTAAAATGTTGTCTTTGCCAAGAAAACAATTTTTCTTTTGTGAATATCATTTTTATTTCTTATTATAATTATTTAAGTATATAAAAAATAATAAATATATAACAATAATGTTTCCAAAACAAGGTAAATCACAGTTTGTGAAAAGTTAAAGAGAGATAATGCTATTTATCTGTCTTTATGTTCTATTTATGAATGTTCATAATGTTTATAAAATAGAACATTGAAAAGTGATGATTATTGCAGTTACTAAAGCATGGTAGGAATAGGGTTTAACATGATTCATAGAATTGTGCTCCATCTAATGTCACATAACTGATGGCTGTGATGACCAGTCTAGAAAATCATCCTAGATGCTTGTCTTGGAGATCAGTTAAACAAATGTCCCTAAGCTATTTAAATTTGCTATTTCAGTTGAAGACAGGTCTTAGAAAAGTGAATTGGTGGACTCTGAAATACATGAACACACTTTGTGTCTATCTTCTTATTGAAGCTAAAAGATAACTACGAATCAGAGAAATGGCAGCGGTTTGAAGGGGTCAGGTTAGAAAGACAAGGAGAAAAGTTATGGTCTATTTTTTTTTTTTTTAAATAGAATGTGTATTTAAACCCAATCGAGTTATTTAATGAGTAGATTTATCGAAAGGATGGTACACTGTCAGACTACTTCAGCATACTGAATAGCTCAAGGGGAAAACGTTGCAAGAAAGCTTTAATTAATTTCCTTCATCTAATCCTCTCTTAACCTGAACAAGCTTTTGTCACATGCATCATATTAATTCCAAGGACATAGTAAAAGCCATTTAAAAGCAGTCACATCCCAATAAGGTTGTTAAGAGATCACTACTAAGTTCTTCATTAAAGTTAATGCATTTAACACTAATACCAGTCAGAAACCATATTCCACTCCAGCAGTTTTATAAAATATTGATTGCTTTGGTGTGTCCTAATATACTAACACTATATTTTTAAGTAACTCAGTGAGACAAATGTACAGCTTATTTAATTCTAGTTTGTGAGAAGTTGCAACTCCTATGACAGATCGAATTAGCACTATCTCAAGTCTTTGGGGGGTATCAGTTTCTATATCTAAAATTGAGTGTCAGCCTTAAAGCTTCTGTATTTCTTCTAACTTTTCTCTCTCAGGTCACAAGTAGTGATAGGAGATGAATGAAGTGACATATTTAAAGAGTTTTATGAATAATAAATATTATTCCTATTCTTCTGTAGAAAAAAAAATGGAGTCGTGTGTAGGTTAAGTAACCATTAAAACTGTAATCCTTTAAAAGGATCCATTTACACTGCATTTAACTGCATTCCAAGCACTTACTCCCTTCTACTATTCTTAACTTGTCACTTCGAGTGCCAAAGGTGGGGTGAGGGTAGGTATCATGCATAAAAATATGCAAATTTTGAGTCACTTAAGCTATCTTCTCAAATGCATATCAATATATCAAATTTAATGCTCAAATAACAAGTTTTTGTTTACTCCTTCCAGAAAGCCCTTATTATTGGGATGATCTTTAATATAAAGTGGAAGTGAAAAAAGACAGGATTGCAGATATTTATTTCCCCAAATGTCTGCTGATACACTCTGACCTGTAAAGATAGTATAGAAAGAGCTTCAAAGTACATGTTGAAGAGTACTTGTAGAATGCTCCCCCCTCCAGGGTAGCTGCAGAGACCGGTTTGAAGAGGATGTCATAGCAACGTTTTACAATGGCTTACTCTTGCGACGTTCTTCTCTCCACATACAGATAAAGTTCTCACAAAATATAGCCAGCTGTAGCTTCCTAACATGAATTTCACAGTATTTCAGATACCTCAATTGGTTACTTTTTCCTGTCTGTTTAGAGTACTTTTTGCCTATCCTTCAAAAGAGACTCCTTCTTATCAGCATTTGGTCATATTCGAGGTCCATCAAATCAATCAAAATTCTGAGTAATAGAAAACTTTATACCCATTATAGAACTATTTTTTCTCTTTTTTCATCAACAAACAGCTGTGAAGTTTATGATTATTAAATTGTACTAAGCTTTCTTTCTTTCACCTTTGTGAGTTTTTCTCTTTTCATCTGCTTTGTAAATATGGGCATTCCTATAGATTTTTTTCTAGCTTATATTCTCTCCTCATTTTACATGTTCTATGCAACAATTTTATCTTCATGTATGTTTTAAGTTGGAATGGCGATATGCAGACACTTTCAGCCCAGACTCAAATCCAACTATTGAAACTTAGTTCTAACCCAAGAAGGAGGGGAGTAATCATGAAAATGAACAGAAAATCTGACAGGTAAATGACTGATAAACTCATGAATGTCCTGAAGGCATGTGATGGTAAATTAATCCCAGTTTCCACGGTTGGAATTGTCCTCTCAGGAATAGGAGACAATCTATTGTACCAGCACAAGACGGTCCATTGGAATACATTCGATGAATCTGGGACACTAAAAAGATCACACTTGCATGGAAAAAGTTAACAAGAAAAAAATTAATAAGTACATGCTTTTAACACAAGAGAAATCTTCTGAAGTGGCTTGAGCCCTGGATAGAGAAGGGGAGAAAACTTCTTGAGAAAATTTATAACATCAATCCTGCCTTTTTTGGGGGGTTAGGATTTGTATTTTAAATTTTTACTATCCTTTCTTATTTATTTGTGAGATATAAAAATCAAAACAATTGAACTTATGGACACAGAAAGTAGAAGAATGATGATTACCAGAGGCTGGGAAGAGTAGTGGGGTGTTGACAGGGAAGGTGGGTAGGGTTAATAGGTACAAAAGTAACTAGAAATAATTAATAAGATCTACCATTTAATAGTACAACCAGCACTTTGGGAGGCTGATCGCAAGGTCAGGAGATCGAGACCATCCTGGCCAATGTGCTGAATCCCATCGCTACTAAAAATACAAAAATTATCTGGGCATGGTGGTGTGTGCCTGTAATCGTGTAAGCCAAGATCGTGTCACTGCACTCCAGCCTGGTGACAAAGTTAGACTATGTCTAAAAAATATAATAAATAAATAAAAATATAAAAAGTACAACAGGGTGACTATAGTCAATAAAAATTTAATTGTACAGTTTAAAATAACTAAAAGAATTGTAATTGTATTGCTTGTAATACAAAGGATAAATGCTTGATGTTATGGTACCCCATTCTCCATTATGTGATTATTATGCATTGCATGCCTATATCAAAACATTTCATCTACCCCACAAATATATACACTTATTATGTACCCATAAAATTTTTAAAAAATACACTATCTATAGAGTCAAAATAATAAAAAGTCAAAAGTTAAAGATACGTCTGGCTGGTATGACTCCAGGATCTAAGCAGAAACAAAGAAAATCTGTTTCATGTTAATCATGCTGATGGATTTAAGTATTAAGGTGCCTTTTCCTTAACATCAAAGGTAAGTATTCATATATTTATTGGTTATTAGACATCTTTGTTTGTACAAGACCTGTTCAAGTCATGTGTTCATTTTGTCCAGGATGTCTTTTACTAACAAATTTATTGAAATGTTTAAATATGTTTTTACATGTATCTTATAAATGTATGAATGGTAAATTAATTTAAACTCTTAATAGTGTCTTTTGATTAGTAAAAAGCCCTTCCTTTATGTAAAATTGTACTTTCCTTCTTGAGGTCAGTTGTCTGACTTTTATTCCATGTGTTTATATACTTTTATTCCATGTGACCGAGCAAGTCGACTGTTACAGAAGCACTGCCTATATATAAAAACATCTATATTTATTTACCTAAAGATATACACACAATGGTTGGAATCAACACTAAATATAATAGCCCAAAACTAGAAACAACTTAAAAGCACACCAACAATAGAATGGATACATGAATTGTGCTATATTTATACAATGGAATGATGCAATGGAATAAACTGTGTCTACATACAGAAGTTCAAAGTCTGAAGATATTTTTTCCTTTTACCAGTAAATTGATTTTATTATTATTATAATTGTCTTTATAGCTCTAAGACTTTTTTCTTTATCCTACAAGCACAATAGTTTTACTTCAGATATATCTTGACATTGATTATTCATTAATGCATCACTGCAGATTCAGGTCTTTCTTTATTTCAAAAAATGGGTCTTATATTTTGAAGTGTTTTTAATTTTTTCTTTATTATCCTCTCTTCCTCAACAACAAACATCATGAATAAGTTCAGTTTTTTTTGCTTCCATATATATCTATTATTTCCTCCCAAATAATATATAAATCCTTATTTTCCCTATTGTTATTTTCTCAAACCATTCCTCTATTTAACTATGGTGTTAGTCTTTCCTTCTTTTATTTTTCAGTTTGTAGCATTCAATAAATTTGCTTTTCTTTTTCCTTTCATACTCCTTTCATTCCTGAGTTCTGACAGGATGCTTTTAATGGCTTTTGTTATCTCATTATTTTACATGAGTCCTTGTACCTCCTATTTGAACACCTTTGTCAAATAAAACTATTTTCTTTAATCTCTGCCATAGCCTAGAAAACAAATAAGTATCAGATTATTCTCATTTCTTTATTTTTTCCTGTTTCTTTTCTTTTTTTTTTTTACTTTTTTTATTTTTTTAAAGCGGAGTCTCACTTCATCAACTTGGCTGGAGTGCAGTGGCACCATTTCGGCTCTGCAACCTCTGCCTCATGGGTTCAAGTGATTCCCCTGATTCAGCCTCCAGAGTAGCTGGTATTACCAATGTGTGACAGCATGCTCACTAATTTTGTATTTTTAGTAGACACGGGGTTGCACCATGTTGCCCAGGCTGGTCTCGAACTCCTGACCTCAAGTGATCTGTCCGCCTCACCCTCCTAAAGTGCTGGGATTACAGGTGTGAGCCACCATGCCCAGCTATTCTCATTTCTGATTCAATAATTAGGGTGTACATTTTTATGTCTTTTGTAATCTATTCATTATTTTTAGTTTTTAAAAAATGATAAGATAAAATATCCATAAACATGTCATAATTATTGTCAGAGTGATATTCTTTCTAAGCTAGCTATTTGCTGATAACTTTTATATGGGAGGGTTAAGAAAGTCAGCTGGGGAAACGGGGCTTAGGGATGTTTTCACAGTTTTTCCTCACATCTCAGGCTTGAAGAAACACCTCTGCTCCGTATTCCTTTTCCTTTTTTGTTTTACACTGCAGTGATATATTTTAGAATGTTTTGTTTTCATCTGCTTGATTTCTTGTTAGGTCATTGATACTATTTTTTTAAAAATTTATCTTCATATTTATTTGGGAGGGGTGATTGATGAGACTATTAAGTCAGTAGAGACAAATATTAAAACATCGTCATTAATGCAATGAACTTCATTGCAACCAAGGGGGAATTCATAGAATCTGAAGTTAGAGAGAACATAAGATTTGCATTTTAAGATCTGTTGTGTCGGAGTGAAGGGACTTTTTTTTATAGGAGATAGAATATTTAATGTGAATATGTTGATGATAGTGGGATATAGATGAAGATAGATAAAGTAAGTGACTAATATGAATGTGTCAAGAACCCACAATATCAGATACAAGTGAAAAAATGCTTTGGAATTAGAAAAATGACACACTGAGCTGGAGAGTAATAGGGAGAATATCATAATAGTTTCTTTATGGTGGCTAAAGTCATATTGTGGATGTGGTTTTACACTAATTAATTATTTATTTATTTATTTATTATATTTTGAATGCCTACTATGTGTCAGGCTAGGATCTAGGTACACAGCAAAGACCAAAACAGAAAAATAGTTCCAACTCTCATAGGTTTCCATATATAGAGAGTGAAGAGAGACCTATAAAAAATGAATGGGAGAACATGTAATGTGGAGTCTGTAATTGAGATACAAAGCAGACAAAATAAGTAAGATGAAAATAAGGAAAGAATGATGTAAGCCTAGGGAAGAGATGACAAAGAAAGTAATCATATATTCCTTGGATAACAAGCATTTATTGGATATCTATTATATGTTGGAATAACACAATTGTTAACAGTTAAGAGCTTTCTGTTTAATTTAATGCTTAAGTTTGAACGAAACTATAGAACCCATAAAATATATAGAGAGGAATATTTTCTATTGATATAAGGTGAACCATGACAAAATTTCAGTAGAGGAAAGAGTTTAAAAAAGGTGAAAATGCTTAATACCTGATATAACAAACACCAAATAAAGTAAGAAACAGAAAGTTTCCATTACATTTGGGAATTGGCACTATTGGTTAAAGCTGCCCAAGAGAGAAAGATACTTGTTTGCACATGATTGAAGAGATTGGGTGAGGAAAATTTGAATAAAAGGAGGCAGAATATAGAGACAAACATGAATAAACACATGGTGCGATAGTTGCAGGAGGGCACAGGTTTGGAAATTTTGTTGTTGTTACATTTTACTTACTGCAGAAGTACTTTTTTTTTTTTTTATGTAGAGAGAGAAGAGTGACTGGTAAGAGAAGTAAAATGGTAGAAGAGAGAATGTCTTAAACCTAGAGAAACATTTCAGTACTAAGACAGGAGAGGATAGAACCCAATGCAGAAGCCATGAATATAAGTTTCCAAAAAACAAAACAAAGCAACAACAACAAAAACAGTGCACCTATCATTTGAAACTGAGGGCAAGGAAGCAAATAGTTGAGCTTTTAAGTAGAATATTACAATGCAATTGGCAAATCGAGTGCCTATGAATCTTATGTCTTTTTGGTCTAGATGATTCTAGTGACGTGTAAGACAAGGTTGATGGCTGAGCAAGGAAGAGAGCAGTGCCATAGAGGGTACTCCATGGTCATGACGTCTTGGAAGTGCTAATTCATGAGATGCTCATGGGATGAGGAATTTGAATGGGAAGGTAGTTGAAATGATTAGTGAAGATTTAATAGAGACCCGTGGTCCGAAAAACAGTTACTGAGTCAGAAAAAAATGGTTTTGAAACACACTTCTCCTACTTACACATTTCATGACTTTGAGTTTTAGATTATTCATCTATAAAATGATAGCAAAAATAATGTATTTGCCATTATATTGCTATGAGAATACAATGAAATATTACAGGTAAAATAGACACTATGTCTTAATAAATGCTTATTTTTTTTGATTAGTCAGAAGATTCACAATGACAGGATAGGAGACTGAAGAGGTTGTTAAAATAGAAAAATAGCAATGGGTTAATGTGCATCTGATATAGGTAGTCAAAAGTTGGTGTGAAAGGACTGGAAGGATAAGTCATTCTGGTAAAGCAATACTGAAGATTAGCATTATTATTTAACATATGACAAAATTATAACTGACATCAAGGTGTAAAATGTAATACATATTTTTCATAACATTTAAAATTATTCTGGGGATTCTTAGCAGATTTAGAATGTTTTCACCTTAACATTTCTTATTCACTCCTCAGTTAATCTTTATCTACATTTTGCCTTCACAACTGCAATGCATTGTTTTGATATTAGCAACATCTTGTAACAACTTCACATTATGAAATTCCAAAAAAGCTTTTTCTGGTTCTTAATTTTATTTGACCTAGCAACACCATTCGATACAATTGAAATTTCCCCTTCCTTTTACAAGTGTTACCATCTCTTGACTAGCTTTTGAGCTTGTACTCTTTCCTCATAGTCTTTCTATATCATTGGCTGCTCCATCTTTATCTTCTGAGCAGACTTGCCTTCTCTCCAGTGATCTAAATATTGAATATAGGTGTCTTCAGTGTATAGATGACATTTAAGTTGTGGATGTGGGTGGCTGCCTTTGAAAAAATAAGTGTAGATGGAGAACAGAGAAATTCTCAAATCAATATTAAAAATAAATAGATATTTAGAATTGCTGAGAATTTTCTTAGAAAAGTATTTCTCAACTGTGACACTGGCTGCCTAAACCAGTAAAAAGAGCCACCTACCTCTATGGCTTCCTTTTTTCCATGGGAAATAGAATAAATATTATTTCTTTCTGCAAATAAAGCACTTTGATACTCTTTCCATAGTCTCCAATTCAGCCATTATTAAAGAGTCTGCATAAGCCATATTTATTTTTCATGGAACTCCCTAGCCCTGATCTTTTAAATTATTTATTTCAGGACCCTGACCTGGTGGAATCTTCAACCATACCACAGAAAATAATTAGAATATTTCCAACTTTAAGCCATCTTTCTTTCCACACATATTGGATGGTTAAGTGCATCACTTACTGCTCTGCCTACTGGATGTGTATCTTGTCACCAATGCCCTTTAGGGTCAGTTTAAGAGGAGAGGGGAGTCACTGTTAAGAGATAGCAATCTATTTTCCATAGCAACAGCAGAGCACACCAAACTGTTAACCAGACCTGAGTTTTTTTAATTTCTACCAAATGGTTGTAGGGAACCTTTCGTGATTTCACCAAGCATTATTATCTGCCTGAGGCACACCTAGCACCATCAGACCTGCCAGATTATGTGCCCAATTTGTAGGCTGCAGTTCACTGCAGAACACTCTCTTGCTCTGTGCTCCACTTAAAACTAGCAACCTTCTAAAACACTGTGCAAAGCGTCAGAGTAATATCCATAAAACCTCCAAAATCCAAGAGACCCACTAAAAGTTATATCTTTTTATTTTAGCGGCTGCAGGTTCAAATTACAAAACAAATTTAATAAATTAGGAGAATTACCTGGGGATGGAACACTAGACCCACATAAACATCACAAGTGTGGCAGGTCAACAAATATTTGAAAGGTTTATATCTTACCCTCTGGTTTGCCTGTGTCTAAGAGTACATAGATAGAATACATGCAACTTACTACTTCCCTGGTTGAATTAGCAGGACCTATCCTTAACATAGTGGGTCAACATGTCGTTTGTAGAATATTAAGATGGTCAAGGTTCTTGTGAACTATATTATAACAGAGAGCAGGAGAGCTAACAGACCTGTGACAAAAACAATTAAAAATTTAAGAACTGACTAGTGGAAGTAGGATAGTCCTTATTCACATCTCTGACTTTCAGAGAAATACATGTTTCTGTCACCATACACTGAGAGTCAGTAGGATCTGAAACTCTGTTCATAGAGAAAACAAATTTCACAAGGGGCACTTACGAAACTCTTGGTCTATCACCTTGACACTTTAAGTTCCTCCGGCCACTGGGCCAGCAGGAAAAGAAAGGAGATAACCCTAAATGTGTTGTAACTTCTAGGTTTCTTGCCTACTACCCATGCCAAAGAATTGGTGTTACGGCTGCCTTCAGTGAGTGATAGAGACATGTACCATCAGAGAGAAAAAGCTGTAGGCTTTATTGAGCAGAGTGAAAGTACAAAGCTTCCAGAGCATGGAAAGGGTCCCAAAGGGGTAGCCACTGTTGGTTTTGGGTGATTGCCTTTTAAACTCTTTAAGGCGGGAAATACATACAGCGGGAAGACGTTACTAGATTGAGAAACAAAGCCAGTAAATTGTTTCGTGACGTGTTTTAGATTTTGAGGAAAACCGGAATTGCAGCTTAGGTTTTATCTACTTTATGACCTTCCAGCAGCATAGCAAAGGAGACAAGATCTCACAGGACTTTACAAAGTATGTTTACAAGGAATTGGAATTGGGAGCATAAATAAGATCTGCTGGTCGGTCACAAAACAACAACAACAACAACAACAAAACGGGCATTTAACATTCCTCTTAGTTTTAGGAGAGAGGGGGAGAGGGAAGGAAGAGAGGGAGAGAGGACACAGGGAAGCTTACAGCAAACTTCTGGCTGTTTATAGCTTTCTTGGAGAAGGAAACACATGCACAAGTCCTGGTGTTAGGAATATTTTGAGCATATATCTTCAATATTATTCATCCAGGATCGAAGTCCTGATGCAGGAAATGAGTGAGTTTCACAGCTTTCTGAGTCCCTACTCGACCCAGGAAGTCCAGCTGGCCCCTCCTTTCAGTATCATCAATCAGAGCCTGAGGAGGCAAGATACTTTAAGTCTAACTCACCAAGAGGATGAACTTCTCATCATTCCATCTGACAAACAAGTGAGAACTAGCCAAGTGCTGGCCAAAGGTGGGTCAAATCTAGAATGACTGATAAAGGAAGAAGGTGATAAATATCAGTTTTGGTTCTGGGAACACTTGCAGTAACAAGGACTCCATCTCGTTTGCCAACATTTTTTATGTCTCTGGAGGAGACTGAAATTGACAACTACTCTGAAGAACTGAACTTGTTCCTTCTTTTCTGAGAAAGAAGCAAGGGCTTCTTTTTCTAATAACAGCTTTGTGTACCATATAAAGGCATAAGTGCTATTGAATTGGTATGACAGGTAAACTAACAAAGATTCAGTTAATGTACCACTCAGAATAGTGTGGGTCTCACTCTTTTTCCTTGCCTCTCTGGAGGCAAGGAAAAAGCCTTGACTGCAGTGACTGACTCTCATCTCTGAACATGATGAGCGGTCTCAGAGTAGTCATGGAACCAGGGATGGGTCTTAGGCAAGGCCACTATTGTGCCCTCCTAAGCATGAACTGCAGCAACATCAGCATCCAGTCCAGCTGGGCTAAACTCAGGTCCAGCTGGGAACTTCTGTGTCCCTAGTGGCCCAGATCTGGTGAATTATTTTTCTACAAATATTTTGATTAATAAGAGACAGGAGATAGGAAGGTGCTACAGAGATGCATCTTTCTCTTCTTCCCTCAAGGAACCGATCTGCTATCTGTGGTTCTGAGTAAACTCATGGACATATCACATGACAGAGAAATCCTATTTGTTTTCTTTGAAGCAATGCTCAGTTTAATAAAACCCTATCTTTTATATTCTGCCTTTCTTTTTTAATATTCTTGCTTTTGTCTGAACTTCATACCACCAATAAAAAATTAGCATGTAAGAATTATCCTGTGCTCTACTTTCTAGGAAACAAATGCTAAAATATAATGTTTATGGGACAAACAGAAAAGATAAAATTGACAGCAGGATAAAAGACAATTTAAGCATTTTATGATCCTACCATTAGGCACAAAATTTATACTGTTTAGTTACTAACACTTATGTTGTAGCTCTCATATTATTGAAACTATAGGCAGTACTCCAAGAAGCAGAACTGTGAATCCTCACTCTAAGAAAGTCTTTCACAACTATGTTTTCCAAAGACAGTTGTTTTTCCAGTGTGAACAGGTGCAACAAATTAATTTTTCCCCATGCAGAACTCTAAAAATATTGCAAATAACCTGTCAGTTTTGACCTTTAAAATGATATTGGCCTTTTAATCTCATAATGGTAGAAATGCAATAAAGTGTAGCTGCACATAAACTGTATTTTAGAACTCCTCCACAAGGATAGATAAAGCAAGGATCAGGAACAGAAAAACTGAATGTTTCAGCGCAGTCACATATAGGGACCTCAAGAGTGTTTATGGACAATTATTTATTCTTCGCATCTATAAAGAAAATGTGTATATGTGAAAATCTTGCTATTCTGGGATGTGTAACTAGGTTTTTACACCATGTTCAGCAACAACAAACTCAATTTTTACCTAGTATTAAAATGAGTTTGAAGAGAAGGATAGTGTGATAATGAGAAACATACAAAACAATGAAAAGTCCGTGCCCATTTAAAGGCAGCCTTACACTACATAAACGCTTGTTTAGCAATACCAACGAAAGGGCAATAAAAGAGACTCTTTTATGCTAAATTGGAGATGTATATTATAGATTCCTTTTTCTTAATGCTTTATCATAGCATCACCCACGATGATCTCTCCTTCAAGAAAAGGCTCCTATTATGCATTATCAGCTATTCCAATTTGACACCTCCATAATTATGAGGCTACAGACTTTTCTCTCACATCTTTTGATAGGGACAGAGACTCCAAAGCCACCTGTTTGAGCTACTGAGCCTCCTTTATGTGGCACCAGGTCCAGGACTCTCAGTTCTTCATCAAGTAGCCCGTTATTTCTGGAAGGTAGAGGAATTGTACAGCAATATGAAAGGTGCTTATAACCTCTTGCTCCCAGTTCCTTAAACTTCAGAATGAAAAGTCATGTTCCTCCCCACAAATACCTGCTCTAGCCTCTTTGACATTTTTAATAAACCTTTTAACCAAACAGTCAGGGGCATTTTAAGAAGAGGCCTTTGAAACTTGGGATAAAAGACATGGAGTCAATGAAATACATGATGTTGAGCCCTGTCTAAATGGAAAGATAGGCAGAGACGACTGAATTTTAAATCTAGGCAACGTTAGAGTCAGCCAGATAAGGATATAGGTGAGCCAGACAACGTTCAAGGGTTACCATCTTTTTTTTTTTTTTTTTTTTTTTTTTTTTTTTTTTTTTTTTTT
>NW_016813547.1:71928-115609 GCF_001698545.2 Rhinopithecus bieti | reverse complement strand
TTTTTGAGACGGAGTCTCGCCCTGTTGCCCAGGCAGGAGTGCGGTGGTGCGATCTGGGCTCACTGCAAGCTCCGCCTCCTGGGTTCATGCCATTCTCTTGCCTCAGCTTCCCAGTGGCTGGGATTACAGGCGCCCGCCACCACGCCCGGCTAATTTTTTTGTATTTTTAGTAGAGATGGGGTTTCACCATGTTAGCCAGGATGGTCTCGATCTCCTGACCTTGTGACCCACCCACCTCGGCCTCCCAAAGTACTGGAATTACAGGCGTGAGCCACCGCGCCCGGCCGGGTTACCATCTATTAAGGATCTTTATCATGTAATTAAAATAATTGAATGTGTTGCCAACTACCTTTTTTATTCCTTTGAAATATGACAAGATGTAATATATACCAAATGTCACCTAAACAGAATATGTCATTAAAACAATTAACCCTCTGTGCTAGCTCGTATCTCTTATCTTGTCATACACATTTCGTAGTTTCAAGTTGCAAAGTCAAACTGAACTTGATTCTTATACCAATTCCTGATAAAAAAGAGGAGCCAATGAGCACAGCCATCTTTAATTTCCAAACATGCCTAACAAGAATGAAGGGTGTATTTAAATGTTTACATTTAATCTCTTACTATGTTTTCTTAGAAAAATACATCAAATCAACTGAACAGAAAGATTATCAGTCAAGTTGAAAACATCTTCTTAATGTGGACCTAATTAAAAAAACAACAGAAACAAAATTTCAAACCTAGCCCAGGACAAGACTTGGAACTATGTCTAAGTATGTTCCCTCTAAACTTAAAGAGTATGAGTACCTTCTGACTCATGTTTTCCCTTCGTCAATACTGGATACATGAAAAATGACAGGCAGTATAAAATAAGAAAAAATGTGACAATATATTTAAATATTTTATAATATTCATAAAGTGCCATAGTAATTGTATTTATTGAAAATCAATTTATTTATCCATGTTCCTACTAAATAAATGTTCAACAATATTTAAACGTCATAAGTTTGAGTCAGAAATTTTAGACTACTGGGCTACGGTGGAATGGAAAGTATGTGGTCCAGAAAGCCCATTGCTTACATGAAATATTTCTTGTCAACTCTACCCTATTGTTACACTGCAAACTATAACTGCAATATTCTTTTGAAAGACTGCGTTTTCTCTCTAAATTCATTTTTCTTCCTAAAGAATTCAGGACTTCTGCTGCTCTAACCTTTTATTTTGTTTAGTTTTGTATGTCTTTCCCTTTTTGGTTGTTTTCTTGTTTTGTTTTGTTTCCTGAGACGGAGTCTGGCTCTGTCGCCCAGGGTGGAGTGCAGTGGCGCGATCTCGGCTCACTGCAAGCTCCGCCTCCCGGGTTCATGCCATTCTCCTGCCTCAGCCTTCGGAGGAGCTGAGACTACAGGGGCCCGCCACCACGCCTGGCTATTTTTTTTGTATTTTTAGTCGAGACAGGGTTTCACCCTGTTAGCCAGGATAGTCTCGATCTCCTGAACTCGCGATCCGCCCAATTCGGCCTCTCAAAGTGCTGGGAATACAGGCGTGAGCCACCGTGCCCGGCCGGTTGCTTTTTTAAAAACAGTTGATGTTAACTTTTCAAAACTGTGTGTATGTAGTGTCAATTATCCTCATGGTTTCTAAGAACAACAAACCAACCTTGAATCGTCATCTGATACAATTTCTAGAAATAGCACTTTGTCATTTGATAGATCATAACATTTTGATACCAAGAATTATAAGTCGCTTTTTATATCTAATTGTATTATTATGTATGTTGTGTGGAATATGATGACGATTATAAAAAATGAGAACTTTGTTATTAAATGGACTTTTGAAAATGTCATCATTTGTGAATCAATTTACAGCTGCAATGTAATTTCAATCAATGCTGTGAAAGATTACTTTTTTTTTAGAAATTAACAAGTGAAAATGCAAAAGACCTAGTAAAGTCCAAATAATTCTGAAATAGATAAACAATGTTGAGAGACTTCCACTACCTGATTTCAAACCTTACTATAAATACACCTTAATCAATGTGGTATAGTATTGATATATACATAGAAATATAGAACAGTGGAATATGAGATTGAGAAATAGCTATACATTCTTAATTGATTCTCTAAAATCAATTATTATTATTTTATATCAAAACACTTTAATTTTTAATTTATTAATAACTTCATTATAAAATTATTTGTAGGTAATTCAGTCATAGATTTGAAGACTATGATGGTATACACATAGTATAATTTTTTCCTGAAAATGAAAACCTAATCAAGGTTTTAAATTTCTTTTCTGCTAACGTGCAAAACACACATAAAATAAGACCTAGTTAATTCGATAGCACTATAGTGCATACCTGAGTTGAATTAATTTTACAGATGTAAGCACCAATGCAAGAGGAAAGAGTAATTGGAATGAGAAAGGCACATGAAGAACACGGAGTAACAAAATAGCTAGAACAATCTGTATCTTCAAAAAAGGCAGAATACTCGGTGTCAGGCCAATGTCACTAATAGCAGGCTTTTATCACTTCACAACTTTCCCTAGGAATGATGCTCTATAAATGTTAAAGATTTTAGGAGTACATCACATAAGCAATGTTGTAAATATTACACGAATTCACATTTTACTGACCACATGCTGTGTTTGTGACATAGGAGAGAGAAAAAGAGGGAGCAACATCTTTCTCGGATATTCCCTTCTATCCTAATTGGGAGATGTCTTAGATCTTTGTGTCATCTCTTAGGAATGTACATACTGCGGCATTGACAGCTAGAGACTAATGTTAAGACGAGACAGGTCTGAAAGGTGAAGATTTCTCCTGGGAGCTAACATTTTCAGAACAAATTGGGCAGCTGACAAATATTGAGTCTCCAGATCTTAGAAGATAGTTAAAATCAGTGATCTCAGTGTGGCTGGAGAAAACAATTAGTAAAGATTGTCTCAGAACCCAAACGTTTGTTGTGAGTCTCTTCAAATGCTTCTTGGGGTGATTTTTTTTTTTTTTTTTTTTTGGTCGATGTTTGCAGATTTGGACAAGTTTTCTGAATTTGGTCGCCAAATATACACAAGCAATTTTCATAGAATAGTATGTTTTCCAAAGAGATATGAATATAAATGAACAAAATATTCCAATCCAAGATGAAAAAAGAAGAGATAAAGCATGACTTGGAGAAAACTTCAATGCAAGATTTGTCTCTCCACTAAGTTCAACTTGACGCCTTATTCTTTGGAAGAATTTTCATTAACTCTTAATTAAATCTCAATGCAAGAATTAAGGTCATTGATGTTTGTTATACTTCAAGAGTATATTTTTGAAGTTTATTTTTGGATAACTGAGACATTGGGTTCATTTTGATACTAGCATTGACTTGACTGGGAAACATATTTTAGATATGTTCATAATAAAATAATCTTTCTAATGAGTAATTAGGTTCCTTGTAAAATATTTTATTGTATAGGTTTTTAATACACAAAATAAAATGCATATGATTGCTTTTATTAAATAAACAGCTGATAGCTCAAAGTGTTGCCAGCATTATAGTCTTGGAAGAATTATCCTTCATCAAATAAATGTCTGACTTGGCATATTTCCTGAAGCTATCTATATTTTTATCCATGTTAGGTTTTAGCATATGAACTTCAACTTTTTTTTTTTAATTTAATTTAATTTTATTTTTGAGACAGTCTCTCTTTGTCACCAGGCTGGAGTGCAGTGGCGTGATCTTGGCTCACTGCAACCTACGCTTCCTGAGTTCAAGCGACTCTCCTGCCTCAGCCTCCCAAGTAGCTGGGACTACAGGTGTACACCACCACGCCCAGCTAATTTTTGTAGTTTTAGTAGAAGCAGGGTTTCACCATGTTGGCCAGGTTAATCTCGATCTCTTGACCTTGTGGTTCACCTGACGTGGCCTGCCAGAGTATGGGGACTACAGGCGTGAGCCACTGTGCCTGGCCCAATCATTGTTATATAGTGAACTACTCTAGGATTTTAACTAATGATGGTATATTAACAAGCACATTGTTTATTGACAAATAGTATACCACCTAGAAAGGCATTAGCATGGTTGCAGAATATACATTATTTAATACTCAGTGGTCCCAGATAGAACTGAGATTTTAATGAAATGATAGATTTTTATTAATTTGCATGTCATATGTTCAGCCCAAATTAAATATGACTTATTTTTTATTCATTCAAAAATATTTATTTAGCAGTTACTTGGGAACAGGTTTGCTTCTAGCGTGTGAAATTTCTATAAATTTACCAAAGACATGAGTGTTAAATTCATGGAGCTCAGCATTTATAAATTACCATCATCTCAAAAAGCCATTTGTAAAGACTGGCTGGTTGTGTTGTATGTATAACAGACTCAACGCTGAAGAATTAAAAATACATATTTACATAAAATTACGAGATAATTTAAGCAAAAAAAAAAAAAAGGAAGGACAAAAGGGAGAAAGAAAAGAAAGAAAGAGAGAAAGAGAGAAAGGGAGAAGGAAGAAAGGAAGGAAGGAAGGAAGGAGAGAGAGAGAGAAAGAAAGAAAGAAAGAAAGAGAGAGAGAGAGAAAGACAGAAAAGAAAGAAAGACAGAAAGAAAGAAAGAAAGAAAAAGAAAGAAAGAAAGAGAAAAGAGAAAGAAAAGAAAGAAAGAGAAAAGAAAGAGAAAGAAAAGAAAAGAAACAGAAAGAAAGAAAGAAAGAAAAGAAAGAATGAAAGAAAGAAAGAAAAGAAAAGAAAAGAAAGGAAAGGAAAGGAAGGAAGGAAGGAAGGAAGGAAGGAAGGAAGGAAGAAAGAAGGAAGTAAAGAAAGAAAGAAAAGAAAAGAAAAAAGAAAAAAAAAAGGAGGGAGGGAGGGAAAGGAAAAGAGAGTGTCCTTTAATTCTGAGAAGCCAGATTATTAGTTACTTGTAAAATACTGTATTTCATTTAAAAAAAGAGATGCTCAGGCCTTTTTTCTCATTTCTGTAGGAAGGAATATTTAGAGTTTTAAGAGAAGTTCCTGGCATTTTCCTCTTCACGAAAAGGAAACTATTCTTATATTTTTTACCTGATTTTCACAGCAACAGAACCTAGTCCCAGAGTAATCAAAGTCACTCACCAGAATGCCTGTGCACTGTAACAAGGCCATCTACAGTGCAGCCTGTCAAAGACGGAATCAGTTTTTAATGCAGAAAAGCCAGGAAGAAATAAAATGAAATGTCTTCCCTTAAGCAGTTCAGAACAGGGAAACTGATTCACTGTGCTCCATTCTAGTTAAATGTAATAGATGTATTTTTGTACATGTTCAAGCTACAGAACTGCTGATGGACATTCTTTTTTACAAAAACCGCCTGTAAACAATATTTTCTTCCACTCAGTTTATTTTATTTGGAATGGCAGCTGCCTCAAGTTAATGAGATTGAGACTATTTCTCAGTGGATCAGGTGCTAGTTCAATAAGATGAATGAACAGCATTAAAGTTTACTTTGATATTTGAAAAAATGATAACAATCCTTTCATTTATTTATTTATTGCCACTACACACTGAATTCTCCCACATATTCTGTGAATTAAAGTTCCCCATATTTGCTTCAGGGTAACTTGTAAACTTTTAAAACATATAAGATAGTATTTTTTCTAGTTTTCCCAGTATGTATGTGTAATAACACTGGATTCTGTTCATATTAATACCTAATTCTGAGAAATAAAAGATTATTATTCTTTATTTGTTGTTAGACAATAATTTTCCTCCTGTTGATTTATGGTAATTTCTTAATAATGATACATTTTGACATTCTTGAAGCTCTATTAGAATTAGATTTTTCACAATATCTATTATTTATGCACTGATTTATAAACAGTTCATTCATTTGTATTACCTATCTTCACAGTGCACACATGTAGAATGATGGCTGTGCTTTCGAAAAATACGCTGTCTCAGTTGAAGGAAACTTCCTTATAATCCTTTTCTATCTTAATTAGAAATGTTTTGAAAGTAAATATTAGATATTTACATCAAATTACTTCTTGATGCCAGTTAAAATAAAACAATTATTACTGTAGGTATCTATTAATATTGTAATCACATTGTGGTAGGATGAAAATTTGCTCTTTAAAAGATATCTAGGGCCTTATCCTAATCTCTGGGGCCTGTGAATGTTTACTTTATGTTTCAAAAAAACTACCAGGGTCTTTGTGGATGTGATTAAATTTCATATTTTCAGATGGTGGATTATATGGGATTACCCTCATGCATCCCTTATATAAGGGGCAGAGAGGAAAATTTTAAACACATAGAGAAAGCAGAGAGGGATTTAAGGGTGCTGGCCTTGTAGATGAGTGATGGAGTCACATGTGAGGGAACGCGGGCAGCTACCAGAAACTGGAAGAGTCAGGAACTGGTTCTTCAGGGCCTCAGGAAGGCGTATGGCTGGGATTTCAGTCCAGTGACAGTGACTTTGGAATTCTGGCATCCAGAACTCTGAAAAAAATTAATGGAATAAATATTGGTTGTTTTAAGCAACCAAGTTCATGCTAATTTCTTACAGCAGCTCCTAGAAACTAAGAAATCCACCACACATATACAATCTGAATCAAAAATTAATGAAAGGTAAATGTTGCCTTAGTTTAGTTAATAGGAATGTACTAATGTTTATTTCTAATTTTCTTTGACAAATGTATCAAGATTACATAAGATGGGGAAATTGAGCAAAGGGCATATATGAGAATTCTGTGTACTATCTTCTAACATTTCTTAAGTATACAGTTATTTCAAAATAAAAATTTATTTAAGAAATGAAAAATAAAATCCGCATCAGTTGGGGTTTCACTAAAGAAATAGAACCGTGTGTGTGTGTGTGCGTGTGTGTGTGTGTGTGTGTGAGAAGAGAGAGAGAGAGCGAGGCAGAGAGACAGAGAGAGACTCATTTCCTGATCTACAGAGCTGGCTGTCAGGAAGGGCAGTCCGGAGCTCTGGGACATGAGCTAAAGCTGCAGTCTACAGGCAGAATTTCTTCTCCTTCCAAGAAAACATCAGTTTGGCTCTGAAGACCTGTCTAGTTGAAAATGTCCGATGCAGAAATGTGTGGGATAATGCCCACTATTTAGAATAAACTGAAAAGCACATTAATCACATTCATAAAATATCTTCACAGACTAGTAATTGAAAAAGTGAGGACTATCGCCTAGCCATGTTAACACTCAAAACTGACTCTCCCATGTGTTACAGTTTGCTAGGGCTGCCATAGCAAAACAACACAGACTGTGTAGCTTCAAGTTTGCAAATGACATGATTTTATATTTAGAAAACCTCATCATCTCATCCTCAAAACTTCTTGAACTGATAAGCAACTTCAGCAAAGTCTCAGGATACAAAAACAATGTACAAAAGTCACAAGCATTCCTTTACACCAACAATAGACTAGCAGAGAACCAAATCATGAGTGAACTCTCGTTCACAATCGCTACAAAGAGAATAAAATACCGAAGAATAGAGCTTACAAGGGATGTGAAAAATCAATATCATGAAAATAGCTACTGCCCAAAGTAATTTATAGATTTAATGCTATTTTCATCAAACTATCATTGACATTCTTCACAGAGGCAGAAAACACTGTTTTAAATTTCATATGGAATCAAAGAAGACCTCATATAGCCAAGATAATCCTAAGCAAAAAGAACAAAGCTGAAGACATCACACTACCTGACTTCAAACTATACTACAAGGCTACAGTAACCAAAAGAGCATGGTATGGGTACCAAAACAGATATATGGACCAATGAAGCAGAACAGAGACCTAAGAAATAATGTCACACATCTACAACCATCTGATCTTTGACAAACCTGAAAAAACAAGCAATGGGAAAAGGATCTCCTCTTCAGTAAATAGTGTTGGGAAACTGGCTAGCCATATGCAGAAAACTGAAACTGGACCCCTTCCTTACACCTTATACAAAAATTAACTCAAGATGGGTTAAAGACTTAAATGTAAAACCCAAAGCCATAAAAATCCCAGAAGAAAACCTAGGCAATACCATTCAGGACATAGGCATGGGCAAAGACATCATGACAAAAATGCCAAAAGCAATTGCAACAAAAGCGAAAATTGACAAATGGGATCTAATTAAACCAAAGAGCTTCTGCACACCAAAAGAAACTATCATCAGAGTGAACAGGCAACCTGTTCTCCTACAGAATAGGAGAAAATATTTGCAATCTACACATCTGACAAAGGTCTAACATCCAGAATTTACAAGGAGCTTAAACATATTTACAAGAAAAAAACAACTCTATTAAAAAGTGAGCAAAAGATATGAACAGACATTTCTCAAAAGAAGACATTTATGGGGCCAAGAAACATATGAAAAAAAGCTCAACATCACTGATCATCAGATAAATGCAATAATAACCACAATGAGATACCATCTCATGCCACTCAGAATTGTGGTGATTAAAAAGTCAGGAAACAGGCTGAGCATGGTGGCTCACGCCTGGTATTTCCATGAAGTCAGGAGTTCAAGACCAGCCTGACCAAGGTGGTGAAACCCCACCTCTACTAATAATAAAAAAACAGTCAGGTGTGGTGGTGGGCACCTGTAATCCCAGCTACTCAGGAGGCTGAGACAGAGAATTGCTTGAACCTGGGAAGTGGAGGCTGCAGTGAGCCGAGATCATGCCACTGCACTCCAGTCTGGGTGACAAAGTGAGACTCCATCTCAAAAAAAAAAAAAAAAAAAAGAAAAGAAAAGTCAGGAAACAATAGGTGCTGCTGAGGCTGTGGAGAAACAGGAATGCTTTTATAGTGTTGGTGAGAATGTAAATTAGTTCAACCACTGTGGAAGACAGTGTGGCAATTCCTCAAAGATCCAGAACCAGAAATACCATTTGACCCAGCCATCCCACTATGGGATATATACCCAAAGGAATATAAATCGTCTACTATAAAGACACATGCAACACGTATATTTATTGCAGCACTATTTAAAATAGCAAAGACATGGAACCAACCCAAATGCCCCTCAATGATAGACTGGAGAAAGAAAATGTGGTACATATATATCACGGAATACCATGTAGCCATAAATTTTTTTAAATTACAATTATTTCTTTTTTCTAGAGTACATATAATTTTATAATTATTTAGGGTGTTTACTATTTTTACTTGTTTCAAATAAAAGTGCCATCAATTTTTAAAGATTTGTAATTCAGTGAAATATCCTACTAATTATTTATCTGAATTATTTGTTTATTTTATATTCTCCGTATATTTTTCACCAGGGTCTAAGTTGTTGAGATTGCATTTGCATTTATTTTAAATTCTCAAACTGATTACTAGGTTTCATATAAGGATATTCTTACTTCATAGGAATGCCATCTTCTCAAACACTAATAAATATGTTGATTAAGTTAATTGTATTTTTTTGCATTAATTCTTCTTCCATAAGAGATAATTATTTCATATGTTCCAGCTGGTATTTTTCTTCTATACTCTTCTCAAATATTTGTCAATTATAAGTTTTCTGTATAAATTTATAACAGTGGTTAACATTTACCAATGTTAATAGTTGTTTTAGGTAGCTTCTTTTTAATCCCTTTGTCCAATATTAAATATTTTTCTTTTCCAAACAATAGATACAGTTTCAGTTTACATGAGTTATGATTTTGATTGTAACTGTACATTGGAGTCTGGTCCAGCATTCCTGTTGAATAGGAAGGAAGATATTTTCCTACAGAAACAAGAAATAGTCCTAAACACCTCCCAGCTCTAAATACTCTCTCTAGCTCCAATACCTTCTCTGAGAATCTGACTTAATCTCTTTAATTTTGGAATAAATACTCTAGATACAGAAGATTATAAAAAGTATAAGTGGAAAAACACTAATAAAAGTTATACTTGACTATAAGACCATCCTCTTCCAGTTTCCAGGTCATGTTTCTGATGCATTTGGGGAATCATGCTTCAAAAACTCAGTATTTTGAAGTTTCTTAATTTTGCCTGTATTGTATTGTGGACATTTTTGCATATATTTGTCTTCTGATTTTGTTGACTTTGTATTGTATAGAAGTATCTGAATAATTTATTCTTACAAGGGAATACTCCTGGTTTCTTAGATGGCTTATTTCTTTTAGTTTGTGGATGTTTTGCAATTTCAATGTGATTTTAAAAAGAAGTTAACACATATTCTTAGCCATCTTGAACCCCCAAATTTCACATTCCTTTTTTATAAATATTACCAGCAGGGAACAGAATAATTAACAGTAGTTAGTGTTTAACTTCATATATATGATCAGAGTTCTTTGAATTATATTGAGAATTATGTAAATATCAGTTAAAATCAAATCCCTATTAGAAGAGATTGCACATCCTTAAATGTGATTATTTTAACTTTATTATGATTAATTTTACTGTAATTACATACTTGTTTTCTGGAATTTAGTTATCTATTAACTAAAATTAAGGGAATGATTAATGAATTCATTTTAAAATGCTTTTAAGACATTAAGCAAGAAATAATACACCAATAAAATAAATTTGAATTTGGTTAGTAAAAAAGAAAAGTCATTTGGCTTTACATAAATTAAAACTAGATTCTTGCTAGAATTTAAATTGCATGTAGATTAGAATTCCCATCAAGAATCTAACTTTAATTCACAAGCTAACACTGTCATATTTACCATTTGTAACTTAAGTGTGAATGAAAAATCACTTTTAAAAAACTGGATTTCCAGATCCCCATTCCCAAATATGATAATGTGGTACATACAAGCAAGGCTAAATTCATAAAAAGAATTCCAGGTAATTTTAATGAGAGACGCTGTTCAAGAATGGTATGCCCTCATTTTACCATGCAATTTAAAAGCACAACAGAAATTATCTGATTTCATAATGCTGTAGCAGCACTAATGATACCAGTAACTGTAACAATAATAACAGTAACAATAAATTGTCAGGTGATCGGCTATGAACTTTACATTAATGATTTTTTCCTAATCCTTATAAGAAATCTCAAAGGAGTTTCTACTAAATTAAATTCCTATCATTAATAATGTATTTAGTCTAAGAAAAAGGAAGCTATTTGTCTGATGGTAGGTAGGTAGCAAAGGAAGTACCCTCTGACATTAGAGACCTCTCTCACAGATAACGCTTCTTGCCCAATAGTTCCATTCAGAGTCATCATTAATTTTAAGAGTGAAAATTAAAAACATATACATAGTTCATGCAATTTATAAATATAATATCATATTAGTGTATTATATGGCTAACAGAAACACATTTGTGACATACAGTCTTCCCATGCATGAACAAGATAACTATATTTATTTCCATTTATTGAACTGTTCTTTTAAGACTTTCAATAATCTTCAATAATATTGAAGTTCTACAAATTTCTTGATAAGGTTATAAGGGTTTTTTCGGTTCTATTTCAAAAGATTATTTTCTTCCATTGCATTTTCTATCTAAATATGAGTTTTCATTAGGAAAAGTAATAGTTTGGGCATGTAGTTAGATCTTCAGACAATTTAACAAATGCCTTCTTTTTAATTTTGTTATTGTGTTACTAGAATGTTCCAGGTAAAGTACTTGTAAATTGTAAAAATTTTATACCACCTATCTAATGGATACGCCGCTCATGAAATCAGATGTTTGTTGAATAAATACATACCAATCAAAAACTCTGTTAGGACATAGTCAAATGCTAGAATGGAAAAAAAAAAAAAAAAAAAAATACCGTGTCCTCATGAAGGTTACAATTTAATGGGAACTTCAGGCTTTTGTCAAATAATCATTAAAAAGTATAATTCTGAACTATGATAGTTTGCCTTAAAAATGCATGAAACATCATGACAATATATTGCAAGGGGCATATATTTGCCACTTTACATTTTAGGCAGCAGCTGCGGTTAATTAGATATTTTAAGAGTGAGCATTTTATCTGGGTGGCACTGTTAGGAAGTTTCAGACATCAGGGAAAATACGGCACATTGGAGAACCTAAGGCTTTGTGCCTGGGGCAAAGCTCGCAGAGAGGGACACGAGAGGAGACTGTACTATTTATTTCTGTGTAAGAAATTACTGCAAATGTAACGACTTAAAACAATAATTGTGCATTTTCTAACAGTTTCTCGGTGTCAGGAATCTCACTGTCTCTTAGTCGGGAGCCTCTGTCTCTGGGTCTATTCTGAGATTATATTCACGCTGTTGGCCTGCTGAGTCTATGGTCACATCGAAAAACGCACGGTTTGGGTGAAGGGCTTGTAAAGCCACTTCTAAGCTCATTGATAGGGATGTTGCTATGCCTCCATTCTTTGACATGAGAGCCTCTTTGTAAAGCTGTTCCATAGCATGGCAGCTGACTTTCCCAGGGGTGAGAAAATCAAGCAAGACTGAGAGAGACCATTCAGCATAGAAGCTGAAGTCCTTTTACAGTCATGTTGGATATGAAACGTCATGCTTTCTGCTATCATCTGTATGTCAGGAGGGACCCCATAAGTCCAATGTCCACTCTGTTTCCATCCCTACACACGCATACTTGATAATTCAGATCTTCTCCTCCTCCTTGTGTCTTGTTTCTGTTTCCTAGGTGTCCATAAACTCTATTTGAACCACAAAGACTTTCATGTTGGCACAAACATGCTTTGAAAAATACCGCTGGTGCCCCTCCCTCCTAGCTTCACTGAGGACTTACCTGTTAAACCTGGAGCAGGGTCTCAATTGTGCTTCCTCTGGCATCACCTAAAAGTGTATGGGAGCTAATGCCCCAGGGGTAAACCTGGAACTGTAAAATTCAGAATTTCGAGACAAGTTTATTCCCGTTTCACCTCTGCAAAAGAAGATCCCCAAATGAAGTTAATAAACATTAAGAGTAATCATAGTATTCCACAATTTTTCCCACTTAGTGGTAAGCAATTCAATATCCATTCTTGTATTGGTTCTCTTTTCTTTCCCTGCTTTTCCCAACTTTGCCTCTCACGTTGCTCCCTGAAGTTGAACATAACTCCTTTGCTGCAGCCTCAACTTTCTGGAAACTTAAAGCCACCGTTTGATAGTTACAATGCTAATCTTCAAGGTGCAATTTTACAACTGGGTTTTCCCTAAGCTGAAACCAGTAAGAATGCCAAGTAGTAGCTAAATTACAAGATTTCACCTGTAATTTGGATGAGTTACAGGTGGAAAGTGAGGAGTTGAAATATATAATGGCTTAGGAAATTGAACACTATAGCCAAAAAAAAATAAGGATCATGAGGTTGTTGTCTTTTTTAAAAAACTGATGAAAATAATAATGCTTTAATTTTAATTATAGTTATTATTTTTACCTCAAATTTTATTTTCAAAAGAAATTAACAGCTTCAGAAAATTGAAAGTTTACTTTGACCTATCTTTACCTGGATTCTCCAGATTTCAGTATTTGCTATATATCCTTTACCTCTCTCCCTATTTAAACATAAATGCACACACAATATAGATTTTGATTACACATTTATTATTTGAAACTAATTTTTAGATATGTCACTCTTTAAGTATTTTAACATGTATCTCCTTTTAAAAAATATTCTACTTAATCAATTCTTGAATATAATTGTTACACTCAATAATTTAACACTGATACACAAAAAAATGGTTTTTAATATACATACCATGTAGCCAATATACCAATTTTCCCTAAATAGTCCACTGAATATGTTTCATAGTTGTTTGTATTTGCTTGTTTGCTTTTGATACAAGATTTAATAAAAGATCATATATTGGATATCTTGGCCGTAACTTTTGTCTCTTCTAATCCATAAGGGCCCTATGCCTCTTTTATTTGCATAACATGTAGGTTTTTTAAGTAGTGGTGGCCATGAGAATTTTCTTTAAAGACCATAAAATCCGGCTGGGCGCGGTGGCTCAAGCCTGTAATACCCAGCACTATTGGGAGGCCGAGAACGGGCGGATCATGAAGGCTATTGGAGTACGGGTGGTTCTAAGGAGAACGAGACCATCCTCGGGCTAAATACAGTTTAAACCCTGTCTCTACTTAAAAAATACAAAAACAAAACTAGCCGGCGACGAGGCGGGCGCCTGTAGTCCCAGACTACTCGGGCGAGGCTGAGGGCAGTGAGAATGGCGTAAACCCGGGAGGGCGGAGCTTGCAGTGAGCTGTGTGAGATCGGGACCACTGCACTCCAGCCTGGCGACAGAGCGAGACTCCGTACTCAAAAAAAAAAAAAAAAAAAAAAAAAAAAGACCATAAAATCCAGGGAATGAACTTGACCATGGGTTCAGAAAAATCACTCTTAATTTATCACTGTGTTTGCAATGAGGTCATAAGCTAAACCTAAAACAGATTCCTGGAAGACAAGTGACTCCTCTGAGAGCTGAGGTTGTCAATAGTGACAGCCCTCTATTTCCCATTCTTACTATGGACAATTCCTGCTTCTCTCTCTTTTTTTTCTTGGCCGCTGTGTTAGTCCGTTCTCACACTGCTATAAAGGAATACCTGAGACTGGGTAATTTATATAGAAAAGAATTTTAATTGGCTCACAGTTCTGCAGGCTGTACAGGAAGCATAGTGGCTTCTGCTTCCGGGAAGGCCTCAAGAAATTAACAATCGTGGCAGAAGGTGAAGGGGGAGCAGGCGCATCTTACATGGCCCAAGCAGGAGGAAGGTGTGAGGGAAGGTGCTACACACTTTTTAAACAACCATCTCATGAGAACTCTATCATGAGAACAGCAGTAGGGGGATGGTGCTGAAACATTCATAAAGGATCTACTCCCATGATCCAGTAACCTCCCTCCACCAGCCTTTCCTCCAACATCGGTGATTAGATGAGGTTTGGGTGGGTACACAGATCCAAACCATATCAGTCACTATAACTAGAGGTTTATCAATTTTATAGACCCTTTTAAAAAATAACCTTTCACTTACATTGATTTTATCTATTCTTTTTCCATTTTCAACTTTATTAGTTCCTTCTCTAATGTTTATTATTTTGTTCTTTCTACTTTTCTTGGGCTTATTTTATTCTTTCTTTAAATTTATTAAACTGACAGATTATATTGTTAATCTGAGAGATTTCTAATATAAATACTTAATGATATAAGTTACACTGAAAGCATTGCTTTACCGATATTCCACATACTTTGATACATTGCATTTTTTATCCTTATTCAGTTTCAACTATTTATTTATTTATTCATTCATTCATTCATTCATTCATTCATTCATTCATTCATTTATTTTGAGACAGAGTCCCACTCCGTCACCGAGGCTGGAGTGCAGTGGCGCAATCTCGGCTCACTGCAACCTCCGCCTTTTGGGTTCAAGCGATTATCCTGCCTCAGCCTCCCGAGTAGCTGGCATTAGAGGTGCACGCCACCATGCCCAGCTATTTTGTATTTTTCGTTGAGACAGGGTTTCACCATGTTGGCCAGGCTGGTCTTGAACTCCTGAACTCAGGAGATCCACCCGCCTCAGCCTCCCAAAGTGCTGGGATTCCAGGAGTGAGCCACTGCATCCAGCCAGTTTCAACTATTTTTAATGAGTTTAGAGATACATTCTTTAACCCTGTTAGTTAGAAATAGGTTATTTAATTTCTAAGAATTTGAGGATTTAAAATATTTGTGTCTGTTATTAATTTCTAGTTAATTTTCAATATGTTATTAGAATATAATTGGTATGATTTCTACTATTTTAAGTTGGTTGGGTGTTTTTGGTTGCTTTTGTTTTGTTGTTGTTTTTGATGGCTTAGATTATGGTTTACCTTGGAGAATGTTCAGCATGCCCTTGAAAAGAGTGTGTATTCTGCTGTTGCTGAGAAGTGTTATTCAGCATCTTTGTTTGGTAGCATGCAAGTCTTCTATATTATTACTGATTTTCTGTCAAAGTGTTCTATCAATTACTGAGAGAATATTATTGAAATCTGTGATTATAATTTTAGATTTGCCTACTTATTTTCTAACATCTTTTTTTGTCTTATTTATTTTGAAACTATTACTAGGAATATATACACTTAGACCCATTATCCCTCCTTACAGAACTGACCCTTAATCATGGCTCCTTCTATTCCTGACATTATTGCTTGTGCTAAAGTCTACTTCTTTGATATTAATATAACTATTTTAATTCTGGAGGGATGTTTGTATATTATGTCTTTATTCATCTTATTATTTTTAACTTATCTCTGTCATTATATATTAACTGCATTTTTATAGACAATATAAAATTTGATTTTGCTATTTGATCCAATTTGAAAATTGCTGCCTTTAGAAAGTTATATTTAGGCCATTCATGTTTAATGTGATTATGGGTATTGTTGGATTAAAAATTTAACAATTTCTAGATGTTTTCTACTCATTTCACCTTTTCTTTTTTTCTATTTTTACCCATACTCTACATATCTTGACATCAATAAACAATGATAAACTAGATTATATCATTTTACCTCCTCCATTGACTTATTGCTGATACATATTTTATATTTTTAGTTATTTATCTGGGATTTGAAATATACATCTTTACATCTTTAATGACTATATCTTTAATTGAGCAGGTTCTACCTTCAAATTATATGCTGCTTCACCTGTGGTATAAGGATCTTAAAACTAGCCAGTGCCATAAAGCCAGTAGTGTTACTTGTCTTCTTACAGATTAAGACTTTTGTTTTGTTATGGAGATAGAGGGGGACAATAGGGGTAGTGATACTTGTTCCTCCTACATGGCTGTTGTCTCCTCACTCTGTTCTCCATGACACTGGACACTTCTTAGTGATTATTTTAGGACTTTCCTGTGAGAGGCCAGAGAGGTTCATGGAGAAAGAAACTGCCAGAGCACGAGGACTCCCTCGCATTCCACAGTCTCCAGGGGTTTCACGTGGTCCTGCCAGCCTGCAATTTTCCTCCCAATTTGTCAGTTTTTTAGCTAAACTGTTGTTACCAGTGTCTGGGTATGTCTACTAAAATTATTTTGTTTGAAAAAGTATCTTATCTGTTTATAACTATACTATAGCATGTTT
Organism: Rhinopithecus bieti; assembly: GCF_001698545.2. Taxonomy (NCBI): domain Eukaryota; kingdom Metazoa; phylum Chordata; class Mammalia; order Primates; family Cercopithecidae; genus Rhinopithecus; species Rhinopithecus bieti. The sequence goes on along the minus strand of NW_016813547.1, from coordinate 98,629 downwards.
GGAACTTAATCTGTCTCCAAACATCACCATCTTGGAAATACAACTTCACACCTGACTAATTTTAAATTCTTAATGTGTATTAACTGCTAGAATGTTTACATGCTAGCAAATGATACACAGAAAATATATTATAGGAGAATCCCTTAAAATTTCATGCCCTTGGAACAGCTTAAACAAAATGTTTGCATATAAAACAGGGCAGCTTTTAAATAAAAGTAGTTAGTAAATTTCTCACAATTTGATATAGCCTTAAATAGATAACTCGCTAAAAATGATTAATTCTATCGTAAAATGGTACTTCGTTGAGATCTATTCCATTACTGAAATAGCTGAAAATCAATGTGTTGTTGGGAAATACAGAGCCAGTTGTATATTTATATTGTGTAGTATACTTTAAAATAAACACTCAAGAACATTAAATTATAATAGCTAAGTAATTTATCCTTCAGTTTCAGGATTGCTGTTATAAATTTTGACTCTCATATTCTGCATAATAATAGAGTCCTTTGGTTCAAGGTCCAAAATGTTTCCAAATGACTACAGTTGTTACAATGCCAAGCTGTTTAAGAGGTTTTGTATCTCTTGCTTTTTCCTCAGCTCTTGCACCTCTTGCTTTTTTCCCGTCTTTTGCCCTTTGCCAATTGGACAAAACAGAATTGAAGTAAAAGCTTTTTTTTTTTTTTAATTTTCTGGTCCAAACAAATTATTTCTATTAACTTTCATTGATCTGGGGTTACATATTTTTAAGTTCAAGGACTAAGACAACTGAAAGTATAAAATAGCACGCTTTTAATCATTGTTGTTAAACGGTCTCTACTATAGAAAATGTTAACAAATAGTCACATAATAATTACAAAATTTAGATGTTTTAATATAGTATGGATTAATGCATATCAACTTACATTAACTTAACCTAATTATAGAAATAATATGACACACAAAATAACAGAAACATAGCAGAAAGTCAAGCAAAAGCTGTTTACGAGATTTAATTTGATATAAAACAAAAAATATATACATCCATACCAGTCATTCTTTGACAATTCCTTTTCTACACTCTTATCTGAAGCCTCTTGACTATTCAATCCCCTTGATTCCTTCAATCCAAATGACATAATAATTTCAGGACACCATGGAGTAGTTCATCAAATGGGTCCAATATCCCTTATTTTCTCTATTAATAATAAGACAAAAAATATTGAATTATAGACTCAACTGCCTTCACTTGTCCATAGTGTGTCAAACACAATGGTGTTCACCGACTCAACCTATTTGGTCTCACTATTTGTCTAGTCATCTTTTATCCAAGGAATGCAATATAACATGGTCCCAACAAGGAGATGAAAATAAGTCATTAAGTAGAGCTTTGGTGAATACCTTAAAGGATGGCCAGATTCCAGGGGCCTGTACCTTTGTTTTTTTATCCACTCCCCATCTTTATGCCTGGAAAATAGCAGAGTGTCAGAAATTCAGCTGCATTCTGTGACTGAGAGACTAGAACCCCCATGCTAAAGAGGGCAGAGAAGGAAGACAGAACTGTGTGTACCAGCCTTGAACTGCCTCTGAAATATTTGTTGCCTTATTGATTTGTCAATCTGTCATTTGAATTGCTTTTGATTTTCATTTTGTTTTGTATGTGAATATATATTCTAGCTGACATAAATGGGGTCTCTCAACTTCTGAAGGATGGTAGGTGAATATGGCTCTTTTTGCTGATTGAGTTTACGTAATAGCCATATACTCACACAGTTTATATTCGAGTCTCTGCAGTTCTCAAGGATTAAAACTGCACTGCATTTGGAAAAAGCATTCTACACTCTTAATACTGATCCTCAAGGATACTTTTTGGCTTCTTTTAAGAGACTGATTGAAAATCATTTACACCATTTGGCAAAGAAATGGGCAATATAGGGCACAGCAAGATTTATCCTATATTTAATAGAAGCTTACAACAGCAAAATACCTAAGACAGGGCAAGAGGATGAGATTTGTAATGAGGAATGCTTGGTCTTTCTTGTTTTCCCAAGATTGTTTGCATTCTACTTTTGAGACAGAGCCTCATTGTAGAATAATGTGCTAGAAAATGCTCAATATTTGTAGTCCATTAATTTAATATGCTTTCTGGGAGGAAAAAAAATGTCATTGCATTGTGTGTCCACATTCTGTGAACAGAATTGTAAAATATCTTCCCAAGGTTCCTGTTTGCCGGCTATTCAACACTAAGATAGGCTCTGCCGTAAGGGGACTTTGCCGATGGATTAGGTTTGCTATCCTTAGATTTCAAATAGGAAGATTATCTTGCATTATCTGAATGGAGCTAATGAAATCATATAAGCCCTTAAATATCAAAGAGGAAAACAGAATAGTCTGAATGATTTGAAGCACAAGGAACAGGTCCGGGAGCCAAAAAAAAAACAAAAACAAAAAAAGGTGAGCAGCCCCAAGAAGCTATGAACAATCCCAGATTCTACGGAAATAGTCTACAAGAAAACAGAGACCTTAGCGCTACAACTAAGAGCAAGTGAATCCTACTAACATTCTGCATAAGCCCAGAAGTGAACGGTCTCCTAGAGCTTCTAGAAAGGAATACAACCTTGCTGACACCTTGACTTTGGCCTTGTGAAAGCCAGGCAAACAGAAACATGAGATAATGTTTTTGTTGTATTAAGCTTATAAATTTGTGTTGATTTGTTATGGAATATAACATTAGGCAACTAACACACATGGTAATATAAAAGAGCCTGTCTAAGGGCTTTGCAAAATTTTAGTCATTCAGAAATTATTTTAATCAATGTATAATGCAGAGATCAGATCAGAACTCTGAAAATTGCTAATAAAAGAGATACAGTTTAATGGAGGAAGGGAAAGCAGGATCATATAACTAATTACAATGGACCGTGGGTGGCACTGTGGATGGTTCTTAGTGAGTGGGCTTCCCATCTGATATGTGAAAAGTAAATGCTACAAGCCTATCCTCATTCAGAGCTTTCACTAGTGTCAATTTCTTAAAGAAATCTTATATATTAAAAAGCATTGACTTTAGCCCAAGTGCAGTGACTCATGCTTATAATCCCAGTAGTTTGGAAGGCTGAGGCAGATGTATCACTTGAGGTAAGGAATTCGAGACCAGCCTTGCTAACATGGTGAAACCCCATCTCTGCTGAAAATACAAAAAAAATAGCCAGATGTGGTGGTGGGTGTCTGTAATGCAAGCTACTCGGGAGGCTGAGGCAGGAAAATGGCTTAAACCTGGGAAGTGGGGGTCATAGTGAACCGAGATCTTGCCATTGCACTCCTCCAGCCTGGGTGACAGATAAAGACTCCATCTTAAAAAAATAAAAAAGCACTGATTTTATTAACATTTATATTGTTGTAACTTACAGATTTAAACTATAGTAATATAGTTTACTGGGAAGTATATGGAATTTATATTATGTATTTTTATATTTTGCATGCAAAAAGTAGGTTGATAAACACTAAATAATTTCACCTATTCATTCTTTTTTGTTATATTGAAGTACCATGCTCTATTTACAAAAATGTAGTATAGATTGAATGTTTGCGTCCTTCCAAAATCCATGTACTGAAATCCTAACCCCAACTGTGCTAGTGTTTGGAGGTGGTGCCTTTGGAAAGTAATTAGGACATCAAAGTGGAGCCTTCATAAATGGGATTAGTGCCTTTATAAGAAAAGGTCAGAGAGCTAGTTCTTTCTGCCATCTATCTACAACCTGGAAGATGGCGCCCACCAGAACCTGAGTATCCAGGCACCCTGATAGACTTGCAGCCTCCAGAAGTGAGAGATAAATTTCTGTTGTTTATGAGCTACCAAGCCTAAGGTAATTTGTTATAGCAACCTGAACTGACTAAGACATATAGAGTGTACACTGTAATCCCCTTATTCATTCATATTAATGACCTGTTCAATCAATCCACAGGTATTAACTGAGTAACCGTTTTGTTCAATCAATTTTATACATAAATTTCCTTATATTCCTGCAACATTATGCACATTTTGAATATATTCAAATGATTTTAAAAAAGGAGACTAAGCCATGATTATTGGATTTTACCTCCAAATATCTTATTAGGTAATTAAATTGTAGGTAGCAAAAATTTTTTTAACAGTTTCAACCATTATTTGATTAGCCACTCATAATATGAAAGCATGTTTAATAAAAGGTCAGTGTTTTATTTATGCTATTCCAAGTAACTAACAATGCACCTAAGACACAGACACATGATAACATTGTTATAGTGAACTGTATGTTAATACTTATAAGATTTAAGCAAGAGTATAATCAAGGATAATTGTAAAACTAAATAATTACATTCTATAATTCTGATGAAAATTTTCAAAATAGGGTTGATTGTGATGGCTCATGCCTGTAATCCCAGCACTCTGGGAGGCCGAGATGGGAGAATCCCCTGAGGTCAGGAGTTCGAGACCAGCCTGGCCAACATGGTGAAACCCTGTCTACTAAAAATATAAATATTATCCAGGCGTGGTGGCACATGGTGAAACTCTGTCTACTAAAAATACAAAAATTAGCCGGGCATGGTGGCACGCACCTGTAGTCCCAGTTACTCAGAAGACTGTGGCAGGAAAATTATTTGAACCTGGGAGACAGAGGTTGCAGTGAGCAGAGATCACACCATTGCACTCTAGCATGAGTTACATGGTGAGACTCTAAATAAAAAAAATGAAAAAAATTCAGAATAAAACTGGATAATCAAAATTGTTAAGTTCCTACTTATTTGGCTTCTCTCATTCACTGTACAAATATTACATGGACACGTACCATGTAGCAAGTAATGTTCATGATGTTTAGGATATGAAAAGGAACAGGATCTCTGACTTTAGGAATCTCCTGGACACATTATAGTGTTTGCCACATACAATACAGGGATATTCCTGTTAGAGATTTATTCAGCATCTAGCAAATGGTGGAGAAGAAAGTGTTTAACTCAGGATAAACTGTCTGTTTTTTTATCTGCTTGCTTGCTCGGAGGAAATCTGTGAACTCATGTGAGAGTAGATGTCATCTGAAATCGTTTCGTATTCTTAAATGGGAAATAAAAGAGCATTTAATATATAAATGGGAAACAAATTTAATATATGTATTGAGGTATTTAAAAGGAAATAAATCATGTGTTTTGCATTGTGGTATTTTAAAATAATAACGCATCCACGTGTTAATTATAAACTTTAAAAAACAATACATATGGAAAAGGGAAGGAATTGTACTTTTCGAAGCTGAGTAGGGGAGGAATATGTTCCAGGTGGTGGCAACAGAAACTTGCAGGGCTGTGCAAACTCATGGAACCTTTGGACAATGGCAAGTAGTTCAACATAGTTAGAGCAGAAAGTTTTTGTAGAGAGGAGTGACAGGGATGGGGTTAAGAAGCAAGCAGGAGCAAAATCACCAAAGGTCTTGGATATATATTGCCAAAGAAGTATTTTATTTTGAATTAGACTATGAAGTCAATGACACATGTAAATTGCAGAGGTATTACCATATTTCTATCTCAGAATAATCACACTGCAGCTATTTCCATCTCAGAACAATCACACTGGCAGCGACTTGGAGGATGGTCACAAGAGAGGCCACAATTTGAGAATTTGATCCAAGAGATAATGAGTACTAGCACTAGCCCAGTGCCAGTGGAAATAGGGTAGGGATGAGAGCTTCCAGAAAGATTTAAAATGCAGAGTTGGCAAGAATATCTGACTGATTCGAAATGAAGAAGAGAAACAGCCAAGGGAGGATGTAATAATGGGTCTCAATTTACTTGCTATAGAAACTTAACTAACTACATATGCTTGTAATAATTATGAATCCAGATTTAAAAAATCTTACTTACATTTAGTTTTTTTTGATTATCCTAAATATTTTCTAATAAAGTTTGCCTGTAAATTATGTTTTCTTCTATTTTCTTTCCCAGCACTCAAAATAATATTTATTTTCATGAACTAGTATGTCAAGAGAAAGATGAAGGGCAGAATATTTCATTCAATAAGATTTTTGCTTATTTGCTCATATGTCTGAATATTTTGTTTTGTTTCATTTTATTTATTTTATTTTGAGACAGGGTCTCACTCTTTCACCCAGGCTGGAGTAAAGTGGTGTGGTCATCACTATCTGAAGCCTTGGATTTCTGGGTTCAAGGGATCCTCCTGCCTCAGTATCCTTAAGTAGCTAGGACTATAGATCTGCAGCATCATGCCCAGCTAAATTTTTAAATTATTTTTATTTTTTTGTAGAGGCAGAGTCTCATTATGTTGCCCAGGCTGGTCTCTAACCTCTGTCCTCAAGAGATCCTCCCACTTTGGCCTTCCAAAGTGATGAGACTGCATGCATGAGACACATTGCCTGGCCTGTTTTAGTATTTTAAAGTATGATTTATAATGTTAAATCAGAAATGAAAAAGTTGTAGCTAATTCTAAAAGGTACTGACTATGAAATGTAAATGTGCAATCAATACAATCTAACTAAATCAAGAGTGCATACAAATAATATAATCTTTGTCCATATACATTGCCTACTGATTTGGAGCTGCAGCAGTTCCTGGAAAAGCTATCATGAAATATGGAATAAATATGAGATTTTTTTACAATCCTGCAGAAAGGATGCTGGAAGTTTAAGTTTTACACCAAAGCTAGAATCCTTTTCCTGATGATAGAGTACAAATAAAGCTAAGAGCTTTACATTTTATACATAGTAAATGCCATAGTAAATCATCAAAATATATTCATCTTGATGATTCCCAAAAATATTAAATTTTAAGTCATTAAAATAGCACATATATTTGTAGAAATATATATATATATATACACACACACACACATACACACACACACACACATAAGCAAAGCAGCATGAAAGAAACAAAAGTTACCCATGACACCAACAGGAATTTAATCTATTTACCTATGAAAAGAAACAGTTGATGGGGAGTTCCTGAGCAGTCTACCATTACAAGAATTACAGAAATCTGGCAGTGGGGAAAATTTTCTGATTCTGCCAAATTACACTAAATTGCTTAGCCACTGGGGCACATAATCTTGTGTGAACTTCTTTGAAGATCATGGAGGAGCTGGAGGCTGCTAATCAGTTATTCCTTCTGTGGAAGTTTCTATCGAATGGAACTATTAGCAAAACAACACACATGGATCTTTTGTTCTGTGTAGATGCTCTTCTGCATGCCTGTTCCAAAGCAGCTCCACTTCAATGGTTCTTATGGACTTGTCTTTCTGGAATGAGATGCACAAGAGAGTCTTGTGGGAAGAATTACAGCCTCCATTACTGCAGTTGGTTTCAGAGTAAAATTGGTATTCATTATTTTCCCCTACACCATCCATGCTGTACCTCCCCACACTCAACTATCACCACAGGACTTAGTAGCTTACTAGCATTGTGACACAGAACCAGATACATAATTTGAAGTCGCCAGTGCAAGATGAAATGCAAAGCTCCTTGTTTAAAAATTATTAAGAATTTCAAGACAATTACAGCACAATTGTAAACTGAGCATGAACGCCTTCTAAGTATGAGACCCAGTGCAATTGCCCAGGTCAAATGCCCATGAAGCTGTTGTGACCCACATCTAAATTTCCAAAGGAACTGAGACCTCTGTAATCACATACTTCTCTGGCTGAGGTTGCTGGGTATGTTCATTCACAGTTACAATTCTGCAATCACCAAATTTTATAATAAAAATGTATAATAAATTAATGAATGGAGCATGAAGAATTGGATTAACTTCAAGGTTTTAGCTATGAATGTGGAAAATGAGGTTAGAATGTACTAAGTTGTTCAAAATGAGAGATGCTATTGAAAAAGTTTCAATGTCTAAGCCATTTAATTGTATTCTTTTAATTAGAAGTTACTTTGTTTCCATGTGTGAGTAAATCTTTGTATTTTCTAACAAAGACCTGTAATTTTTAAAAAACACAATATCCTTGAAGTGTTATGGTTAAACAAATACATCATAAACTTATTGAGCTGAACGTTAGTGTTTAAAGTTCTTATGTTTGAAGAAAGAGTTGACAGCTCATGAAAAAATGAGCTTTAGAGAAAAGTGTGAAGTTTATGTGCTAAAGTATAAAATCTTCTGTGAAAGAAAAGAGTGTGTTCTGTACAGTAATTATTAATTATAGTAAATAGTTAAAAGTACTTTTCAAGCACAAGTAAAAATTTTAATGGCTTTGTATACACTTTCTCATCCTGTGATGGATGTCTTCATTGTATGGATAAGGAAACAGATTGAACAAGTCCTTTGAAAATTTATGAATTGTAACCTTAATTATTTTAAGGTTAACTTCAAATTTGTAAGGTTTATGCATTAGTATAAATTGTATAAATTAAATAGTGCTTTGAATTACTTTTTGTCCAATTAAGTGTATTCAAAAAGAAAGTATACTACTAAACTTGATTAGAGAGGAAAGTAATAACATTTCAATACTTAAAACCCAGGGCTAACCTGATTACACTTGCCAAACTCAACTTGCCTTATTTGTTTTTAGTCACTTGTAGTTGATTCTAAAACCTATATAGGTAAAAATTATGTATCTGAGTAATATATAGTTAAACTTCCACTAACTCCCTTATAGATAACATTTCTGATGTGTAGGTCACCATGGTAACAGTTGCTTAAGTTGCTTTCAAGGATCTTAGAGTCAGGTTTTGTCCAGTGCAAGCCAGTTGAGACCACTGACCCTTCAACTGGACCTGTGTGAGTGTCCGATGGGTGACCTTGGACTGTTCGAAGGCCAAAAGCTCAACCCTCAGATTATGCTAGGGACAACATTTCAAGAACATTCATTCTATGAAGAGCCATGAAGCTTGGCTATACTTGTGCAGATCACAGATTGCCTTGCTTTATTTTTCTTACCTGCAATCCCCTTTTCCCACACCTTGGATGTCCTTGCTTCTCTATCCCATAAGTATCCCTAAAATGTCATCTTTAGAGGGGTGGATTTGAGGTCTGTTTTCCTGTCCCTTTGCTTGGTTACCTTGTGAATAAACCCTTTTCTCTGCTGCAAAACTCATTGTCTAAGTGATTGGCATACTATGTGATGGGCAGACAGATGGGATTTGGTATCAGAATTAGATAATATGTAATGTTCATATGTAATGCCAGGACCCAGGATGAGTCCACTTGCCATGTTTTATTGAACTGAAAAAAGTCACTTTGAATCTTAGCCTTAGGTCTCTTTTTTGTTTGTTTCTTTGTTTGTTTGGCTTTGAAAACTTCTTTGGTTTAAGACATTTATGACCATTATTGATTGATTGATTGATTGATTGAGATAGAGTCTCCCTCTGTCACCCAGGTTGGAGTGCAGTGGCGTGATCTCAGCTGACTGCAACCTCCATCTCCCAGGTTCAAGCGATTCTCCTGCCTCAGCCTCCCGAGTAGCTGGAACCACAGGCATGTGCCACAACGCCTGACTAATTTTTTGTATTTTTAGAAGAAACGATTTCACTGTGTTAGCCAGGATGGTCTCAATTTCCTGACCTCGTGATCTGCCCACTTTGGCCTCCCAAAGTGCTGGGATTACAGGAGTAAGCCACTGTACCTGGCCTTGACCATTCTTCTTTTAAGAAATGTACAGTATTAAATATTGAGAGTTTGATATTAATGCTAATTTAAATGTGGTACACTATATGCTATAATAAAATTCAGGATTTTCTTTAATGACATGATACATGAGTTGCTTTTAAATTTTAATCTCTTAAAGTGATTCTGAAATTAATCTCTACAGTAGCTGTGCATTTCTCAGAAAACATAGAAATTAATAGCTTTTTATTTATGATAGATAAAACTGTTCAGCATCTGTGCTCTCTCATTTCTTCTACTGTTGCCTCTTCAGAACTCACTGGAATGCCCTTTGTTTATTATCATTGCCATTTCTACTTCACAAATCAATACGAAAACTACCTTAATAATGTTATAAGAGCAATTTGGGAGTATTCATGAGAAAGAAAATTGTCTTAGGTGATAGTAGAAAAGAAAAAAGATGATACAAGATAGGAAGACAGTTCAAAGCAATCTTATAAGGTCAGCAGATGTATTACTTCAGTGTCCTTTTCTCAGGATATTTTAAGATGAATGTTGACTTAGGACACATCATATTTCCATGTATATTGCTATTTTTGTGTATTTAGAAGATGATATATTTCATAATGTACTCAATGACAACTGAAATTAAAGGTGAATGTAGGACCTATCTCTCAAGTTGAGAGTGAGTTCTAGTAAAATTTGAATCTTGATTCCTCACTCTATCTACAGCTTTGAACAACTAAGTGTATTTGCATTGTGAGGCTGGTTTAAACTTTTGCTGAGAAAAAGCAAATCTTTTTTTTTTTTTTTTTTGAGTCATAATCAAAACCACTTGTCTGATTCAAGCCAGCTGAAACCACCAGTACGTTGGGGTAATTACTTGAGGTAGAGTTACTTAAAACCCCTGACTCAATGGTGACTAAGAAGGGAAGCCTTAAGTGTGTGGAAAGAACATAAGTCTTTACATGCTGCTAAAACATATGCTTCTTTTCTCAACTGCAACTATTAGACTCATTTCAAGCTAGTGTCTTTTGTATTAAAGTTTTCATTTATCATACAATATTAGTTGTTATTTAGAACCTTCCCATAGTCATTCAACTTAATCCTCTGAATACTAAGTTCCTCCTAAGTGACAGGCAAAGTGCTACATCAGGAATACAACAAGAAATCTTCTGTATTTTCAAGAAAATTAGAGTTAAGTGATGAATATTTTTATATGAATAAATGGCTCTTTTGTAATGAAGATAACTGTTAACATATAAATTTGTACCAAGCTATGCTTTGAGAGTTTAAAATGAATGCATTTGTCTTCCTATTAAGTTTCAGGAAGCTTACACTTAAACTATATAGTGAATGCATGTGAAAATTAGTGAGATAAGTAAATATATGACACATTAGCCCAGAGGTATGTAAGACCAAGATATAGATGGCAATAATTCCATATAGTTATGTTAACATGTGAGGAAAATAAGGACAAGGTGAGAGTTGGAGCTGTAGGGTGAGGGACAATTCCATCTGTTCATGTGAAAGGAAGGTTTGAGACTGCATGCAGACTCCAGAGTTGACATGCTTTGTTGGGAACTTGACTTCACTTAATTATGTGGGTGGCCTTGACTGAATTGCTTGCTTCTCTCTACCTAAAATGTACCTGAGAGGTGATACAATGTTAAATGAGATTAGCTGTGTAAGCACTGTTCCTCCTTAGACCCTGAAATACATAATATGCTATTATTACATAGGAACAATTATTTATAGGTATTTTTGATACTCAATAAATGTTTACTCAGTCATGTGTTTCAATTAATATCGGAAATAAGTACTCTTTTGGCACTCAAGTGATCATTTTGTTCCTTGTTGTTATTAATTTTTCCTTCCTTATATTATAAATTAGATATCCTCTCATGAATTTCTAACAGAATACTTGGGCCCTGTGAAATTGGTTTCAACATCTTAGATTTGCTACATTATAATACTTTATTTCCAATTTTAAATTTTTAGCCAAGATAAAACTCGTTAAGAAGCTAGGTTTAACATTTATTATTTCAAAAATTTAGATGATACTAACACATTTTAGCCTTCAATGTGAAAAAGTTTCTAGGGTACATTTTGGTTTTTCTTGCCTGGGAATGAAGGAGGGGACAGTCGGGCAGGCCATTTCTTATCTCAAGAGCTCCTCTAAAATGAAAGAACATTTGAGGGATAAAGGCATGCATTATGAGAGTAATGATGCACTCTTCTTCTGGGATTGATTAACAAGGTTTACCATAGTCTCACTACCCCCTCTCGTTCACTCATGCAGGAGTGTGGGAGGGGGAGTGCAAATTCAATTGGTTGCTGTGGTGAGGGAGATCAGGAGACGTTGACCAAGCAACCAGAAAGAACTCTCACAGAGGCATGAGCTTTAGGCCTCCATGCATCCACTGTCCAGGAGATTTGACAAAACACAAAATAAACCTCACCACAATGCTAGAATAATTATCAGTGTCATAAAAGATGGACTGCCTCGTTGCTTCAAGTAAACCTTCAGAATGAATAAGGAAGAATACAAATAGCAAGTTCCTACTAAAATGGAAAGGAAGTCAAGGCAAATATATATATAATTATGTATGTATATATATGTACATATACACACATATATAATTCATATATATGTATAATTATATATACTATATACATATATAAACTATATACACATATAATTATATATACACACATATACAATTCATATATATATTTGTCTTATTTTATTTTTTTGAAATAGAGTCTCATTCTGTCACCCAGCCTAGAGTGCAGTAGCACTATCTGGGCTCACTGCAACTTCCGCCCACTGGGTTCAGGGATTCTCCTGCCTCAGCCTCCCCAGAAGCTGTAGTTACAGGCACCAACCACCACCCCCGGCTAATTTTTGTATTTTTAGTTGAGATGGGGTTTCATCATGTTGGACAGGCTGGTCTCAAACCCCTGACATCAAGTGATCCTCCCGCCTCAGCCTCCCAAAGTGCTGAAATTACAGGAGTGACCCACTATGCCAGGTGTGGCTGAGAGGATAATAGATGGATCATGTGGAGACAGCCCTCAACAAGCAAGGCTGAGGAGAAAAGAAATTGACTGATAGTTACAGAAAAAATACTTTTTTAGCCAAAAAAATTGTTTTGAGAAAACTAGCATTAAAAGATATAAAAGAGCCAGATTTTAGAGATAATCTAATTCAAGGTACAGAATAAATTTTCCCATAGTGATTTCATGAGAAAATAAATTTAATAAACAAGAAATCAAATTTGAAAATGAAAATTATAGAAACTCATGGAGAATTAAGCAAACTTCACACAGAACAAATAGATAATTAGGGCAGGGAAGAGAATAGATATAGTCGAAAATGAATCATTGACCAAAAAAACAGTAAAAACTTATGAAATGATATAGTTTGAAGAAATTAGGAAGGGGACAGCAAATAATGAGGATATTAAATATCATTCAATTTAAAGATGAATGCTCTTTCTGGAGACCTTAACAGTGTGTAGAAAAATAATTTAAAATAACATATTTTCCTGAAAGTAAGTTCATAAAAGAAGGAATAACTAAATTTGAAGCTTACACTGGAAAATGATACAGGTAATTGACATTGAGACATATCCATTTTAAATTGCAGAACTTTAAGAATAACAAAAAAATTTAAGCAGCTAGGCAAAAAGATCTATTCATTTTCATGGAGGAAAATTCCAGCTGAGCCCCCATTTCTCGTCAGTGCCAATCAGTGCCAGAAGATAAAATAATTATCAAAACATTTTTCAGATTAATAAAATATGACCCTATCTTATATCAAACCAAGGCATTATTCAACTGCAAAAGCAAAACATATGCATTGCTTAACATGAAAAGATAATATAACACCTATTTGTACTTCTTGAAGACAAAATCCAACCAAACCAGTGACTCAGAGAAGCAAGCAAAGAAGGAGTGTGATATTTTAGCACAGAAAATAGTGGAAACAGTAGGGTCATGTCAAAAAAATTTCTGGAAGAAAATATAAAACAGAAATTTTGAAACCAGCCTTTTTTTTTTTTTTCTTTTTTTTAAATTAACTGAATCAAAGTGACAGTCAAGCATTCACAAACATAAAAAGAAAAAAACAAAAATACTCCTGACCTCAAGTGATCCACCCGCCTCAGCCTCCAATAGCACTGGAATTACAGACGTGAGCCACTGTACCCGGCCAACATGGTGAAACTCCATCTCTATCAAAAATATAAAAAATTAGCAGGGCATGGTGGTGCTCACCTGTAATCTCAGCTATTCAGGAGGCTGAGGCAGGAGAATCACTTGAACCTGGGAGGCAGAAGTGGTAGTGAGCCAACATTGCTCCACTGGACTCCAGCCTGGGTGAGTTTATTCTCTGATCTTTCCAAGAAGGGTATAAATTGATTCAATCCCAATTCAAATTATGTAGCTTTTTACATTAAAATGGATAATGCTCCAAACTCTTAAAAGTTTTTATTTTACTCCTTTAAGAAAACACTCTTGTGATGAATAAACAGGTATCTGAAATTCATCACACATTTCAGTACAACTTCAGCTTCTTTTAGTACTTCAACTCAAGTAAATATATTTTATTAATATCGCATGCATCCTTCAACACTTCCCAAGACAGCAAGAGCTAAATAAAGGCATATGTAAATACATTATTGGGGAGGTGATCTCAGGAAACAATGGTGAGGAATAGTGGGAGGGAAACCAAACAATGGGAGGAACAGAACAGAGAGATATTATTTCACACACCACTGTCAGCTGCTAATTGCTTGAGTCTAAGAGACTACCTGAGAAGTATAAAGTGTATGTGAAGACCGGGGTATTAAACAAGAAAACATTGATCTATCAGTTTCCATTTCATATTCTTCGAAGATTTACTCCACATGGCACTAATTCTCCCTCACTTTGGCATTGCATATGCAAAGCAGTCAGGTTGTATTTGCAGTGATAAGGGTCCTGGTTTTCCTGTGACTGAGGTTGGGGAATGGGGAGTAGTAGTGGTTCTTGGGTTCTCGATTGACTTCGGTGCTAATACCAGGAAAGTCCTAGTGGAACTGGAATGAGTTGATCTGGCAATGTTAGCTGAATCAGAGTACATGCCTTAATGTCAACAGAGATGTGACATGATGTAGGCAAGAGGCATAACATATAGACTTGAGGGGACATTCTTTTATGTTGCAGAAGAGATCCTCTCAGTGGTAGTTGGGATAAGAGATAATAAAACAGAATATCTAAAATGGTACTTTTGCTCTTTTTGAAACTTTTCTTATCTCTGCAATGTTTCTAGCTCTTAGGTTACAAAACGGGTCTTACAAAATAAGGCCCATGCACTTCCTCAGTTGTTTGAGTCTATTCCTGAATGTATCATTTTCAATTATACGATTGGCTTCTGCTGTGCCCACTTGACTTTCTGGCTCAATGTATCCCATACTGCACAGTTCATGATGGGCAGATCTGTTTAGATGATCACTTGGTGTTCCAGAGTCAAGCTCAGTGAGAACCCAGTGGCATGTGAAGAATTGTAAAAATTAAGAGTATTTTACTGCCACAAAACCCAAGACCTTCTTCTCTAACCACAGTATTCTTCACTAAGACTCTCTAATTGCGACTTGAGACATTTCCTCAGTGTCTTCATTCATCCTGGACTTTCTAGCACTCTTGAATCTATGTATTATATGACCCTTTGGAAGTACAATTTGCATTGTAGCATTGACGAGGTACATAGCCTTCTCTTGAGCTGGACTCGTCTCAGTTACTAATTAAACAGACCAGACCAGTACCCTCCATGGTGTGAAAGGATACTAAGCTATGGCACTTTCTAAATCAAACAGGCACAAGCTTAAAGTGTCATTTTCCTTTTTGGACCTGTCCAGAATACAATGTACTCCTAAACCACACGTACTTGACACATAGCGTTTATCTCTATCCTCTAGGATCCATGTGACTTTCTATGGATTTTATAGCATTTGACAGTTCCTGCTTACCACATTCAATTAGCCTTATGCTATCAATATAGGTATGAAAATAGTGTTCCACAGAATTCTAAAATAATAAAGGTGGCTGCAACAGAAGGCAATGTACAATATCATCTTTCTCACATGAATTATAAATGGTTTTGATCATGCCTATGGGTTATATGAAGAAAGCATGGACCAAATTAATAGAGGCATATGTAATGGCAGAGACTATGTTGATATGATTCCATGAAGAAACCATATCCTGCATGGCAGATGGAGACTTACATTAAAGTTTTTGGAGGTTCACTGCCATCCACCATTATTCATCAGTTTTTGCTTTTGTTTTACAATCCAATTAATTTAACACTTTGAAGATAGCACTTACCATTGTTATTCCTAGCAGAACAAAACAATATTGCTTGTGATTTACTGACTTTTGGAATAGGGTGAGATTTCAGTGGCTTCCTTTAGTCCTTTCTTAACATAACGACAATATTTCACAGTTCAAAAGCTTGAAAATAGTTGAATAGATTTGTTAGGTTAGAAGTTCACCTATCCCAATTCTTCACTCAGGAACTACAGAAATAACCACAGGGTATGTCCTGAAACACATTTGACAACCTTTGTGACAGACCTGGGCCAAAATTCCAGTGATTATTGGATCTTCATAAGCCCTAATGTTTTCAGATAACAATTACGCCTTTTCGGGAGCCCTGATATCTGTAAAAGCTTAGACCCCGTATCCAACAATTACCTTAGTTTCGATGCTACCTTTTTCTCTAAAATGGAATCATACTGTCAAAATGGCTCACATCTTTTTGAGGAATGATCATTGAACATTTACTAACTCTTGAGAAAAACAAGTATCATCTTTCAAGATTCTTGTCCCAGATTAGTCTGTTACACAGACTATGAAAATGGAAAGTACCATGTGAACTTTAAAGTAGTTTTTTCCAATTCTATGAAGAAAGTCATTGGTAGCTTGATTGGGATGGCATTGAATCTGTAAATTACCTTGGGCAGTATGGCCATTTTCATGATTTTGATTTTTCCTATCCATGAGCATGGAATGTTCTTCCATTTGTTTGTGTCCTCTTTTATTTCGATGAGCAGTGGTTTGTAGTTCTCCTTGAAGAGGTCTAAGCAAAAAGAACAAAGCTGGAGGCATCACGCTACCTGATTTCAAACTATACTACAAGGGTACAGTAATCAAAACAGCATGGTACTGGTTCCAAAACAGGGATATAGACCAATGGAACAGAACAGAGCCCTCAGAACTAATACCACACATCTACAACCATCTGATCTTTGACAAACCTGACAAAAAAATAAATAAGGAAAGGATTCCTTATTTAATAAATAGTGCTGGGAAAAAGTGGCTAGCCGTATGTAGAAAGTTGAAATTGGATCCCTTCCTTGCACCTTATATAAAAATTAATTCAAGATGGATTAAAGACTTAAATGTTAGACCTAAAACTATAGAAACCCTAGAAGAAAATCTAGGCAATACCACTCAGGACATAGGCATGGGCAAGGACTTCATGACTCAAACACCAAAAACAATGACAACAAAAACCAAAATAGACAAATGGGATCTATTTAAACTAAAGAGCTACACAGCAAAAGAAACTACATCAGAGTGAACATGCAACCTACAGAATGGGAGAAAATTTTGCAATCTACTCATCTGACAAAGGGCTAATATCCAGAATCTACAAAGAACTTAAATGGAAGAAGAAAAAAATCAAACAACACCATCAAAAAGTGGGCAAAGGATATGAACAGACACTTCTCAAAAGAAGACATTTACGCAGCCAACAGACACATGAAAAAATGCTCCTCACTGGCTATCAGAGAAATGCAAATCAAAACCACAGTGAGATACCGTCTCACGCCAGCTAGAATGGTGATCTTTAAAAAGTCAGGAAACAACAGGTGCTGGAGAGGATGTGGAGAAATAGGAACACCTTTACACTGTTGGTAGGACTGTAAACTAGTTCAGTCATTGTGGAAGACAGTGTGGTGATTCCTCAAGGATCTAGAGCTAGAAATATCATTTGACCCAGCCATCCCATTACTAGGTATATACCAAAGGATTATAAATCATGCTACTATAAAGACACATGCACACTGTGGTACTATTCACAATAGCAAAGACTTGGAACCAACCCAAATGTCCATCAATTATAGANCACACTGTGGTACTATTCACAATAGCAAAGACTTGGAACCAACCCAAATGTCCATCAATGATAGACTGGATTAAGAAAATGTGGCACATATACACCATGGAATACTATGTAGCCATAAAAAAAGATGAGTTTGTGTCCTTTGTAGGGACATGGATGCAGCTGGAAACCATCATTCTCAGCAAACTATCACAAGGACAAAAAGTCAAACGCCATATGTGAGAACTCATAGGTGGGAACTGAACAATGAGAACACTTGGACAAAGGGTGGGGAACATCACACACAGGGGTTTATCATTGGGTGGGGGAGGGAGGGAAAACATTAGGAGAAATATCTAATGTAAATGACGAGTTAATGGGTGCAGCACACCAACATGGCACATGTGTACATATGTAACAAACCTGCACCCTAGAACTTAAAGTATAGGTATAATAATAAAAAAAAAAAAAAAAAACCCAATCTTCCCCTAAAAAAAAAAAAAAAAAAAAAAGAAAATGGAAAGTATTACATTTCCGTAATGGTTATACTAATTTACATTCCCATCAGCAGTATGCAGAGTTTTCCTTTTCTCCACATTCTTGACCGTGCTTATTATATATCATCTTTTTGATAACACCCATTATAACAGGTGTGACTGCTGGTTCATTGAGCTTTGAATTTGCATTTCCCTGATGATTAGTGATGTTGAACATCTTTTCATATATACCTGTTGGCCATTTGTATGTCTTCTCTTGAGAAATGTCAACTCCAGTTATTTGTTTATTAATCGGATTACTTTCACTGTTTAATTGTTTGAATTTCTTATATATTTTGGAAATTAAGCCTTTCTCAGATACATGGTTGGTAAATATTTCCTCCCATTACATAAGTTGTTTTCTTCTTCTTTGGAATGTTTATTTTGCTGTGCAGAAACTTCTTCGTTTGATGTTGGTGTTTTATGATGACTTGCTTCACTTAGCAGAGTGTTTTTAAGGTTCATCCATGTTGTTGTATATATCAGTACTTTATTATTTTCATGAAAAAATAATATCTCATTGTACAAATATTCTACGTTTTGTTTATCCATCATTTGATGGTCATTTGTGTTGTTCTCATATTTTGATTTTAAGAATAATGCTGTTATAAACATTGGCATATCCTTTTTGTGTGGAAATATGTTTTCCTTTCTATTGGGTATATAACTTGGATTGTTATTGTTATTGGGTCATGTGGTAATGAGTAGAGCTGAGGGTGATGCATTATCAGATGACCAAACAATAATAACACTCTAAATTATATACCCATTAAAAATAAAAACAGTAAGTCAGGGGTAATAGCTAAAGGGTACTGGGTTTCTTTGTGAAATAATGAATGTTATAAGATCAACTGTAGTGATGGTTTCACATATCTATGAATGGATTAAAAAGCTTATTAAATTGTACACTTTAGAGGAGTAAATTGTATGATATGCAAATTATCTCTCAAAAGAGCTATTTTAAAATGTAAAAATAAACAGGAAAAAATAATTTAGGCCTAGATTTTGTAGGACATATTCTCTCCACTCTGTTCTACGTTGGAACATAGGCAGCACAAGATAAGTATTAGAAAGGAAAGAAGTACTCAAAGAATGATGGGGATTTATCAAAATCACATAGGAGCCAGCTTGAATGAGTTCCCACTGGTATGCTGGCAGAATTTGACTACCAGAATAAATAATGTAAGTGATGAATTATAATTCATTTAGTAAACAGGTAAGCATCACCCACCTGTGTTTAAAAAGTGAAAGAATATAATGTACAATTGAAGAGGAGAAAATTTTTGCATGATTTAAAAAAGTTTTCCCCCAAATTTATTAATTTTAAAGTGGTAAAGATTGGCAATGGCAGAGAAGCTGGTCATATACTATTTTGATCAAACAATAAAATAATTACCTCTAAATAAGGTGCAATAAAGTGACTGAAACATATTTTCTGTGAAATCTCACTAAAAATGCATACACTTATTCACAAGGAAATAACAGATAATCTCAGATAATCTCAAAAGTAAACAAATAAACCGAAAACTATTCTGAAAAGTAACTTACCAGAAATTTTCTAGAATGTTTCGAAAATAACCACAAAAGCAGGGATAAAATAAGAAATTGCTTCAGACTGAATGATACTGAGGAGACATGCCACCAAAGCAATATATGCTTCAAACTTTGATCCTTTTGCAACCAAGAACATTAGAAAGACAATTGAAAAAAACAAAAAACAAAAAACTGGGGTCTGAGGATTAGATTGTGGCTATGTATCAGTGTCAAGTCCCTGATTTTGATAATTTCATTGGTAGTATAGAGGTCGTGTTGTGTAATGTTCATGTTCGTAAGAAATACTTCCAGTGTATATGTAGTAATAGGGCATTAGATGATCAACTTACTCTCCAATAAATCAGGGGGAAAGTTCTTCATAGTATATGCCCAAGTTTTCCACAAGTTGGTATATCGATTGTGGTTCCACCAGAGAAACAGAACCAGGAAAGATACAGGTAGATAGAGACAGAAAGATAGATAGGGATAGAGAGATAGAAATATATATTACTGGAAATTGGCTTCCTCAATAATGGTGACTGGCTGGCAAATGTGAAACCAGGAACCAGTAGGGCAGGTAGTCAGAAAGGACAGGTTGGAAACTCTCAGAAAAGAGCTGAAACTGTGGTCTACAAGCAGAATTTCATCTTCTTTTGGGAACTTTCAGTTCTGCTCTAAATGCCTTTAACAAGTTGAATCAGGCCCACTCAGATTATTGGGGTTAATTTCTTTTACTTAAAGCCAAGGAATCATAGATGTTAATCATATCTATAAAATACCTGCAAAGCAAAAACTGGATTAGCATTTGATAAATAATTAGTGACTGCAGCATAGTCAAGTTGACATATAAAACGAATGATCAAATTGGTTACTATTAAATCAAAAAGTACACCACTAGAAAAAATTAATTGCTTGAATTAAGTGGGTTATTAGAATTGATGCATGTGTTAGTTTTCCAGTTCAGCATCACACCCTGGTTTCCCTGTAGTCAAAGCTCCAGACTGAGTTGTACAATAGTAAATTAGGAAGGAATGTTTAAAAAAAACCCTGCTTATAAGATTCATGTAAATACATATGGCATATACACATGTCCACACACAGAGATACACATACATCAACCTTTAAACATTTATTTTAAATAGAAAATGGAATAAGCAGGTAAGGAGTTTCAAAATAAAGAGTTTCTTTATTTTTGGAAAATTTGCTTGAGGTAATTTTAATATATTTGATGTGAAAATCTTTATACTAAATATCAATTGTCACTGGTATTTGTGAATCTACCACAAATATGCAAATTAGATTACCATGTGGTAATCTAAAAATCTACCACATCTGGTAGCTCCATAGTGCCAATAATAAGCACTATTGTGGGCTGAGTGTGCCCCTCATAAAAGATATATTGAAGGCCTACATCCGGCCATCTCTCTGAATTTGACCTTGTATGCAAATACGGTCTCTGCAGATTTAATCAAATTAACATGAATCATATGGGATTACGGTGAGCCCTAAATTCCATGCCTGGTGTTCCTATAAGGACAAAGAAAAACACAGAGAAACAGACATACAGTGAGGAAGGCCATGTAAGGATGGAGGCAGAGATTTGAGTGATACAACTGCAAGTCAAGGAGTGCCAAGGACTGTTGGCCACCATCTGAAGCCAGGAATAGGCAAGAAAGGATGCTTCCCTAGAGTCTCCAGGGGGATGATGTCCCTGCTGACACCTTGATTTGGACTTTAGCCATCAGATCCATAAGAAAATAAGTTTCTATTGTTTTAAGCTAGCCAGTACGTGGTACTTTCGTATGAGACCCCAAAGAAACTAATACAAGTATCATATACAGACATTTGCAAGTAATATTTCAGTAGGTCAAAAATTTCTTTGATATGTCCTTATATGTATGAGCATTTACGATACCTGTATTGCCTGTAATTTATGGTTTTGCCTCTGTGGCCAGGCACATGAAATGAGCTTTATAACAACAACAAAAGTATTGGATGAACACACAGTGTTGTTTCTCATGAGACACAATTAGGAACTGCTTTCAGACAGGGCTAGAAGTGGAGAAAACACAATGTCTATAAGAAAAACAGTTAACCAAGATCATTTTACTTCAACTAATTTTCACAACCCATGGAAAATCTCCAAAAGAATACAGTAGTAGAAAATTGAACTTTAATACAATAAATAATCACAATTTCAAACAAAAATTGAATTGTGCTAGCCAAAAGTCTGAAAAGTGAACTAGAAAAGTGTGCACAATGCTTATTTTCACAAACTTCCTCAGTTCCCAAGATTTATACACATTTCCATAAAGTTAAGGATCTTATCTTTTGTATTCTCTCCAAGTTGGAGGAAGAAGTCAAGAATTATAGGAAGGTTTTGGTAAAGTGGAATGCATTCTGTTGGGACCCAGATGTTTGCAACGGAGGAGCAGGTAGCTGCAAAATAAAAAAAACTAACCAAACATTTCTACCTTTTCTCTCATGGCTTGGTAGTTGTTCCAATGAAAGCTACACTAATGAAAGAAGGATGGGTATAGAGACAGTCAATCCATGATTTTATGAGTGAAGGGGTGTGCTGAACATTGTCTACAGGCTTTCAGCAGTTTGCTTTCCTTTCTGCACTTTCTTTGTACCTCTGGGCTGAAAACCTGCAAATCACATTTTTTAGATGTTCTTGCTAGTTGTATTCTTCTTGGTTTATGTGAGTGAGAGGTACTGAATGGAATTTGAAAGGAAGAAAGAATAAACAATATTATTTTTCTGCTTCTCTCGGTGCCTCTGGTTTTGACAGTGACAATACCAGAAGGGCAAAATAAGGTGTCTCACTCATAGTTTTCTTGTCAGGGAATCTCTACCCTAAGAAAGGGTTATTCAGGGGTACAAGGGCTGAAAAGCAGATCTGCTCTGTAAATATATTAAAATATTTTTTCCTTAAAATAGTTGAATTTTATAGCATGTAACCTATATTTTATAAAGCTATGTTTTTTAAATGGTGATTTCGGGCAGCAATGGATGTCATCAGCATTGAGTATTTAAGCAGTGAGAGAGTGGCCTTTTCCATCTTTAGCTACAGAAGATTTTCAACCAACTAATTTGTTGAGAAAGAGTTTAGAAAGAAACAACATAATTTAATCCAAGCCCTGGGTGGCCTCAGTTATCACAATTGCCAAAATCTCTGACAAGAATCAAAATATTTCAAAGATTAGTTATAATTATAAAGAAATGACATGAGTTCTATGCACAGAACTTATTTCCTTTATTTAATAGAAGGAAATTTCTAACGAAAAGAAAGTCAAAGTAAAACAAACGAAAATGAAGAAAAGTTTCCTTTTCGTAGAATTTATAGATAATATCATCTCTATAAATTATAAGCAAAGTTTGAGGATGAGAAAACACTGTTCAAAGAAGACTTTAAATAATGTCTAAAATATATAGAAATGAGCTGGAAATGCTACAACATGAGAAAAAAAAAAAAAAAAAAAAAAAAAACAGGGCAAAGAATAAATGCCCATTATAGGTGAAAGAGTTAGATGTTCAGAAGCAGTTATGAGGCTACTACACAACGAGAGAAAGAGAGAGAGAGAGAGAGAGAGAGAGGTCAATATTAACACGGAAGGAATGTCAGGCTACAAACAACATATAACTAACATGCGTTATTGGCATTCTTAAGAATAAGCAAATAAAATATTTAAAATATAGAAATAATCAAAAGTATAGTTTACAAAAACTTTCTGTAACAAAGAGAAATTGAAAGTGCAGAATCAAGATGCTCACAGGTTTCCAAGAAATAATGATATCCTACATTCAAAATCAAAGTATATTCTAGCAAAGTTGTTAAAATTCAAGTACAAAGAAAAAACCCTAGGATCAGCCAGGAGGAAAAAAAAAAAAAAAAAAAAAAAAAAAAAAAAAAACATGCTTCCTACCAGTGTAAAATATCAAGTTAGATTTGACTTCCTACAGTAATAGTCAATGCAAAAAGACTGTTTGATCAGTAACTAAAATACACTGTCAGAAAGAAACTGTGATGCAAGAATTTTATAATCAGCCAAGTTATACTTTGATTATAAAGAAAACTTTTGAGTGTAAAGTATTCACAAAGTTATACCATTTGTGAATAACAAGTTTGAATCTGCCGGGGAAGAAGGGTGGATGGTGATAAAGTAAGAAAAATAAAAGAATGGAACTTAAAGAAACTCATCAGATTATGAGAACTAAGGAGTGGTCAGGAATAGATACCCATTCCCGCCAGCCTTCACTCCTACCCAAATATAATAAAATTGATTTTTATTTAAAGACAGTCACCGAGACTAAAGTAAGGTGGTCACAAAGATTAGCATACTCAACGATGTGATTAGTCTTTGTGTCCCCATCCAAAAAAACACATACTCATTGATATGGTTAGTCTTTGTGTCCCCACTCAAATCTCATCTTGAATTGTAATTCACATAATCCCCAGGTGTCTAGGGAGAGACATGGTGGGAGGTAGTTGGATCATGGGGTGGTCTCCCCATGGTGGTCTTGTGACAGTGAGTGAGTTCTCATAAGATCTGATGGCTTTGTAAGAGTCTCTTCCCCTTTCACTCCTCACTTTTCTCTCTCTTGCCACCATGTGAGAAGGTCCAAGGTTTCTTTGATTTTTTGAGTGGCTAACATTCACTGTGTCCCCCTATATAAGAGAGTCTGGTCAAAGCTCAGTTCTTCAATACCATTCAGAAAGAACTTAAAGCCCCCCTGTGTTCTTCATAAGAACTATTTATAGACAAATTGTACTCTAGTGTTTTAGTCAAACCCACCAAAATCCGGTCCATGTTATTTTCAAAGGATAGGATATTGGAAATAGAAATCTTATTTTTCCACAGCCTACACCCACTCCTGTCTATGACTGTCTATGTCTATGTCTACGTCTATGTCTATGTCTATGTCCATGTCCAGGTCTATGTCTACATCTATATCAGTCTGTGTCTGTCTATGTCCATGTCAATGTCTATCTTCAGGCCTCTGTCTATGTGTACGTCTGTATCAATATCTATGTTTAAGTCTAGGTCGAGGTCTAGGTTTAGGTCTATGTGTATGTCTACATCTATGTCTATGTCTATATTAGTGTCTACATCCACATGTATGTCTATGTCTATGTCTATGTCTATGTCTAGGTCTATGTCTACATCTATATCAGTCTGTGTCTGTGTCTATGTCTATGTCTATGTCTATGTCTATGTCCATGTCCATGTCCATGTCTATCTTCAGGTCTATGTCTATTTCTATGTGTATGTCAGTATCAATGTCTACGTCTATGTCTATGTCCACGTCCATGTCTATCTTCAGGTCTATGTCTATTTCTATGTGCATGTCAGTATTAATGCCTATGTCTACGTCTATGTCTGCTTATCTTTATCTCTATTTCTAACTATATAGGTAGATACAGGTAGAATTGTTTTGACACCAGGCTTGCTAACAGTTCTGGTTTCTTGCAAAGTGTGTTACTCATACTAATTCATTTGATATCCTTGAAAATATTAAGCGTTGACATCATGATTCCCATTTTACAGATGGAAAAACTTTAACTCTACATGGTTAAAGAAATTTCTTCTAAGTTACACAGAAGTTCAGTTATTTAAGTGATATTAGAATCAAGTCTCTTTGTACTTTCTTGCCGCCTCTTACTGTGGTTGCAAAATGTGCTCACTGGAAATTACACATGATAAATAATAATATAATTCCAGAGAATGGACTCCAAGTGGTAAAATTAAAAAATATGGCTTCTCCAGATCTCTACCCCCACATTTGTATTGACAGAAATCATGGAATTTGTTCATCAAGATCACAATTTTGAAGTAATCTACTATTCTTTGTGAGATGTCTGATTACTACTTCTGTAGTCATATGGTGCCCTAAATAAAATAGCTCTTACAAATATCAATGCTTCCCACCCCAATATTATATAAAGTGTCATAACTTGAAAATACTACTTTTCAAAGATTATGCCTCAATAACCAAGAGAATGGTAAAGTACTATCTCAATAGACCCCAATAAATATCTGATTATCTAGTCAAAGGACCTACAAACGTAGATGGTTGATGCTATTTACCAATGTGTGCATCCACTGAGTCCACCTACTTCACGCATTTAAAATTGCCAATGGAAAAATAGTAGTAGGACAAGAGTAAATTATTGAAACATAAGTAGTAGTGTTTTTTGGGAAGTTTGTTTTATTCTTCTGTTTCTACTATTAAAATATTGATTATCCATATTTAATTATTGATTAAATATTTATTTGGATAAATACTATACTTTTATACAGTAATATATAAAAGATATCATGTTATACTTTTATACTTCTTATAGAAAACTTATAATAAAAATATTATATTTCATAATGGCATGCCATGAGACTAATCAAATATGTATAAGAAATGAGATAAGCAAGAATAATTTCTAAATTAATCACAAATATAGCATTAATGTAATTAACATAATCTAGTTAATATATCACTATTGGTGACATGGAAATGAGAAAATTTCCCTTGTGACAGGAAATGTACATATACATATAAGTATATGTAATATATGACCATTCATATATATGCACATATACATGCAGTGGAAGGAAATGTGTGGAGAAGTCAAAAATTTATACTGATATTTTCAAAACTTCTAGAACTGAAATGGATACAATTATTATATTCCTGGCAAGAAAATTGTGGTGTGTGTAAAAATGAGGATTTACCAGATTGTACATAACTTCACTGTAAAACTCCATGAAAGAACCTTTACTTCCAGAAAACTTCACTGCACAATAGACATCGCCTTTCACTCTTCAACATGCCTAAGACAGACAGGAAAAAAGGAAGGAAGGAAGGAAGGAAGGAAGGAAGGAAGGAAGGAAGGAAGGAAGGAAGGAAGGAAGGAAGG
>NW_016813547.1:62567-69589 GCF_001698545.2 Rhinopithecus bieti | reverse complement strand
GAGAGATATCTTTTTCTGAGAAAATGTTTTCATAAATAAATTATTGTGATGGTACCATGTGAAAAAAATCAAAGGGATAAAATATGAAAATTCATACTTGGACATGTTAATTTTGTCATTCTTAAAGAATATGTACTTTTATCTCGAACATCACAACTTATTACTAGGAGCTAAATTTCTTTTCTGGTTCAGGTTTGCCTGCATACTGTGGAAGTCTCACCACAAATGAGCGTATTTTCTCCTTAAACCAAGTCATTAATAGCAATAATTGAAACTACTGGTTTTCAGGAAATTTCCAAGGAGATTTTCTTAATGATAAACATTGAGATTAATGAGGAATATTTCCCCTTTCATTTTATCTCTCATAAAACTTTATTTTAAGAAAGGCATAGTATAAACATAACTATACAAATGTGTTCACATTTATATTTAGCCATACATAATATACACCAGAAACCGTTCAAGTCTGGGGAAACAAAACACACAACAGAGAAAACTCTTCTCTAACAAGACTTGACTTATAAGAGAGGAAGGGGATTCAACTGATGTCAGATAATGATAAGTGCCATTCTTTTCTCAGGGGATAAACTCAAGAGTAGGGTGAGTAATTTGGATTTGAAAGTTATGAATTTCTCTCTAGAGATGACATTGGAAGTGAAATATAAAAGATGGTGAAGAATTAGCCATTTAAAGACTTACATGCAAAAGGAAAAGAAAATGCTATGAATGCCAGATGACTCAGGACAGACATGGCTCCCAGAAATACTCCTACTTTTCAGATACCTGGTGTCAGGTCATGAATGAATGTGCAACAGATGAAATCCCATTGTTCTTTGAACTTGTTCTGAACACCTGGTACCAGAGACACGTGAATGATTAAGAAAAAATGTTATAATGCATGGAAACAGAAGTTAGCCAATGGGAAACTGTTTCAATCATCAGATTTAGAAAACACCAAGCAGAAGTTAGTTCATTTTGATGTCATATTTAAAATTAAAATCCTCTCCTTAACAGAGCATATACAAAGCTTGATGAAATCTCTGAAAATTTAGAAAATTTAGATTTTGCCAATAATACATTGTACAGTTTTCTGAATTGTCAAGTTAAAAAAATCAACCACAGTAATAAAAGATTTACCTATTCTCTCCGTAGAAAATTATATTACGAAATTGCCACCAAGTGAAAGCGTGATCAAATAAGTATTCCTTTAAAATATGAACAATAGAGATATATGAGATATGTTGGCGTTAACCAATAAAATGTCATACTATTTTCTGCCTTTTTTGAAGTTTGTAGTATATTATGTTGTGGATGACTTTCCATTATAAAAGTATTTACTTCAATGCTTACTTTCCCATTTGTAATTTGCATTTATATACTTTAAATATAACTCCCAATTTTGTTTGTTTTATGAGATTATATATATTAAATATATGTATATATTATATATCTCCCGTGTGTGTGTATATACCTATATATAGAGAGAGAGTTGTATAGATGTGAGACGTAGATCGACAGGGAGGTAGATGTGTACATACAAATGTATCTCTGTCATGAGAATAGTTTAACGCATACAGTATTTGATGAAGAATAGATTGAAAAGGGCAAGAACAAAAGTGGGGAGATAATTTAATATTACTTTTATTACCTAATTCTGATGCTTTAAACTACAGCACTGGCAGCAGGACTGCATAGAAGTTAATCCAAGATATATATTTGTGGTGCAATTAAAATAAATGATGATGGAAATTACGAAACTGGTGATTCAAAATAAAGTGAAAAGTCAGAAAACAAATTTCAGGTAAGTGGTCATTAGCTGTGCCATTTACTAAAATAGTGAAGAAAATTGGATTTGGGGTAGAGATTAAATTCAGTTTCAAAATGTCATGTTTGTGATCATTGTAAGTTTTCCAATGAAATCAAATGGGAAGTACAATCAGAAGTGAGAACTGAATGAGAGACACACATTTAGAGTTTCTCACAAGAAAAAAATTCAGAACCATTCGAATGGGTTATACATAGGGCTGTATTTTGTATATCCTAAGTTTACTAGTACAAATCCTGGCTGGAGTAAATTTTAAATCATATTTTATTACTCTAATTTTAAACATTAAAATTATTTTACCCATGTATTTTAACTTACAAAATAACTTTTCAGAACATGATAACTATATCACTGATTTAGTAGTAATTACATATATATTTTAATTATCTTAATTGTAAATAATCTTGCAGAAACATAAAATCATTCAAAATAGAAATAAAACTGTGGTGTATCTCATTAAAGATGTCATAACCAAATCATGTTTTTCTCTACCCTGCCTCAATGAAAATGAAAATGCTAAATTTTTTACCAAAGAGAAATGAAATGATAAAAGNGAAGACAAAAGTGTTTTCAAAAGTAATCACTTGTTAGAGAATCCCTACATATAGATATGTACTATCCTAAAATAAAATTCAAACATAGTCAGCACTCAAAATGTTTATTAAATGAAGAAATGAATCCTCCATAACTGAAATTATCTGTGATTAGGTTCTGAATGTATTATTTCAAACATAAATGATTGTAGCAATTTACATAGATAACTCACAACATTCAAAATTATTATAAAATTTCTATAATATACACTGCTATGTTATTTAAACTCAGAGATAATAATTGAACTAATGTCGATTAGTATCAATGGCTTTTAATTTATAATATTTTAGTGAAACAACTCATATATTATCCCTATTTGTTACTTCTTCCAAGGTAGTATAATCTCATTGCTAGGAAAGTTGAAAGGTATGAAGGATAAAATAATCAAGAAAATGTGGAGGAACATGAAAATATATTCCTGAGGTTGTTAGAAATTGTAATTTTAATTCATAAATTTAAACATGGCATTTAATATATCCATAGAAACTGTTCTTACAGTAATCACATATTTTCCATATTTCATCTATACTTTACATCTCTGATAATTTCATTTTGTCATAATTTAATTTTTCATCCCAATGCTAAACAGGTTTCACTTTTCTTTATTCTACTTTTGCTTTCATAAATGGAGCTCAATACTCTAAGGCACATTATTAATATAAAAACATAATATACTAGATCATAATTATGTATTTTTCTGAGTAGATGTGTTTCAGTTAGTCACTCATCTCATTTTAACTCTAATAAGTGCTATATGTTACAACAAATAGAAGTAAAAATTCATGGAGAATACATATCCAATGTGTTTATTCAATAGTGCATTTCTATTTTGCAGGAATTTAAAATGATTCGTCCTTCACTTTTTTAATAGAATATAAAACATGAAGTTTTCATAAAATAAGCAAAATTGTATGTGCAATGCATATGTATATTGAGGAGCATAAAAATATAAGAGGGTGAACTCATTGCCCTGTTCAAGAATTGAATCCACTGCCTAGCTTAACAAATAGAATGTGCAATTATACTTAATCTCTCATGCTCACACTACCTTGTAAGCAATAATAAAGTAGTAAAGACAATCCTTCCATCTCAGCCTCCTGAGTAGCTGGGACTGGAGGCATGCACCACCACATCCAGATAATTATTATTATTTTTTTGCGGAGGTGGGTCTCAGTGGGTTGCCCAGGCTGGTCTCAGACTCCTGGCCTCAAGCTTTTGGACTCCTCTTCTAGGACAAGTGCTTTCTTGATTTAAACAAAAAAAGTTTTTCTTTATAATTAAACTGCCTAAACACTGTTTCACATGGCATATTTTGGAAATTTATAAAGTTGACATTTGAGACTTACTTTTTCATTCAGTATTGCATTTCTAAGATCCAAATATATTAAATAAAGCTATTTTTGCCACTCTATAGAATTCTATTTAATGAATATATTAGGAGTAGTTTACTCATATTTGTGTAGATGGATATTTGGGCTTGCTTTCACAAACTTTTTTCTTTAAGAGTCAGTGTCTTGCTCTGCTGCCCAGCCTGGAGTGCAGTGGCTCAATCATAACTCATAGCAACTCAGTACTCCTGGGCTCAAAGTGATCCTCTTGCCTCCACCTCCTGAGTAGCTGGGACTACAGACATGCATCATCATGCTCAGCTAACCAATTTTAATGAAGATATGGGACCTCATGTGTTGCCCAGGCTACTCTGGAATTCCTAGCGTCAAGCTCTCTTCCTGACAGCCTCCCAAAGTATTGGGATTATAGGTATGAGCCACTGCACCCAGTCTGAACATTCCTGTGTATATCTACAAGTGAAAACATGTGCTTCTTTAGTATAGGTGTACAATTATGTGTGTTCATGCAGATACATGAGTGGAATTGCAAAGTCTTTGAATTTTTAGTTCATTGATTTAAAACTAGACATGATTCAATAACTAGTATGTATAGAATAGAAAAATGATGGTATACTGGGAGATTGTTATCTATTTTATTTTTTGCCCTCAGGAATTATGCTTTCTTAAGGTTTACTGATCTTTAAACGTTGATAATTATAGTTAAGGTTTTTGAAACTTATTCATACTTATTTCATAATCATTAGGTTTTATTTACCAGATTTTATTATTGACAATCTATTTGTGTTTTAAATTGTACAAATTATATTAATATTAAACAGGACACCTAGCATTACATAAAGATTTCAAATTCATTAAATCAGAGTAAAAAGTAAAAATGACGAGTGAGCAAGAGAGATATCTTTTTCTGAGAAAAATGTTTTCATAAATAAATTATTGTGATGGTACCATGTGAAAAAAATCAAAGGGATAAAATATGAAAATTCATACTTGGACATGTTAATTTTGTCATTCTTAAAGAATATGTACTTTTATCTCGAACATCACAACTTATTACTAGGAGCTAAATTTCTTTTCTGGTTCAGGTTTGCCTGCATACTGTGGAAGTCTCACCACAAATGAGCGTATTTTCTCCTTAAACCAAGTCATTAATAGCAATAATTGAAACTACTGGTTTTCAGGAAATTTCCAAGGAGATTTTTCTTAATGATAAACATTGAGATTAATGAGGAATATTTCCCCTTTCATTTTATCTCTCATAAAAACTTTATTTTTAAGAAAGGCATAGTATAAACATAACTATACAAATGTGTTCACATTTATATTTAGCCATACATAATATACACCAGAAACCGTTCAAGTCTGGGGAAACAAAACACACAACAGAGAAAACTCTTCTCTAACAAGACTTGACTTATAAGAGAGGAAGGGGATTCAACTGATGTCAGATAATGATAAGTGCCATTCTTTTCTCAGGGGATAAACTCAAGAGTAGGGTGAGTAATTTGGATTTGAAAGTTATGAATTTCTCTCTAGAGATGACATTGGAAGTGAAATATAAAAGATGGTGAAGAATTAGCCATTTAAAGACTTACATGCAAAAGGAAAAGAAAATGCTATGAATGCCAGATGACTCAGGACAGACATGGCTCCCAGAAATACTCCTACTTTTCAGATACCTGGTGTCAGGTCATGAATGAATGTGCAACAGATGAAATCCCATTGTTCTTTGAACTTGTTCTGAACACCTGGTACCAGAGACACGTGAATGATTAAGAAAAAATGTTATAATGCATGGAAACAGAAGTTAGCCAATGGGAAACTGTTTCAATCATCAGATTTAGAAAACACCAAGCAGAAGTTAGTTCATTTTGATGTCATATTTAAAATTAAAATCCTCTCCTTAACAGAGCATATACAAAGCTTGATGAAATCTCTGAAAATTTAGAAAATTTAGATTTTGCCAATAATACATTGTACAGTTTTTCTGAATTGTCAAGTTAAAAAAATCAACCACAGTAATAAAAAGATTTACCTATTCTCTCCGTAGAAAATTATATTACGAAATTGCCACCAAGTGAAAGCGTGATCAAATAAGTATTCCTTTAAAAATATGAACAATAGAGATATATGAGATATGTTGGCGTTAACCAATAAAAATGTCATACTATTTTCTGCCTTTTTTGAAGTTTGTAGTATATTATGTTGTGGATGACTTTCCATTATAAAAGTATTTACTTCAATGCTTACTTTCCCATTTGTAATTTGCATTTATATACTTTAAATATAACTCCCAATTTTGTTTGTTTTATGAGATTATATATATTAAATATATGTATATATTATATATCTCCCGTGTGTGTGTATATACCTATATATAGAGAGAGAGTTGTATAGATGTGAGACGTAGATCGACAGGGAGGTAGATGTGTACATACAAATGTATCTCTGTCATGAGAATAGTTTAACGCATACAGTATTTGATGAAGAATAGATTGAAAAGGGCAAGAACAAAAGTGGGGAGATAATTTAATATTACTTTTATTACCTAATTCTGATGCTTTAAACTACAGCACTGGCAGCAGGACTGCATAGAAGTTAATCCAAGATATATATTTGTGGTGCAATTAAAATAAATGATGATGGAAAT
Organism: Rhinopithecus bieti; assembly: GCF_001698545.2. Taxonomy (NCBI): domain Eukaryota; kingdom Metazoa; phylum Chordata; class Mammalia; order Primates; family Cercopithecidae; genus Rhinopithecus; species Rhinopithecus bieti. The sequence goes on along the minus strand of NW_016813547.1, from coordinate 63,174 downwards.
TACGAAACTGGTGATTCAAAATAAAGTGAAAAGTCAGAAAACAAATTTCAGGTAAGTGGTCATTAGCTGTGCCATTTACTAAAATAGTGAAGAAAATTGGATTTGGGGGTAGAGATTAAATTCAGTTTCAAAAATGTCATGTTTGTGATCATTGTAAGTTTTCCAATGAAATCAAATGGGAAGTACAATCAGAAGTGAGAACTGAATGAGAGACACACATTTAGAGTTTCTCACAAGAAAAAAATTCAGAACCATTCGAATGGGTTATACATAGGGCTGTATTTTGTATATCCTAAGTTTACTAGTACAAATCCTGGCTGGAGTAAATTTTAAATCATATTTTATTACTCTAATTTTAAACATTAAAATTATTTTACCCATGTATTTTTAACTTACAAAATAACTTTTCAGAACATGATAACTATATCACTGATTTAGTAGTAATTACATATATATTTTAATTATCTTAATTGTAAATAATCTTGCAGAAACATAAAATCATTCAAAATAGAAATAAAACTGTGGTGTATCTCATTAAAGATGTCATAACCAAATCATGTTTTTCTCTACCCTGCCTCAATGAAAATGAAAATGCTAAATTTTTTAC
>NW_016813547.1:56855-61334 GCF_001698545.2 Rhinopithecus bieti | reverse complement strand
ATATATAATATATATAACATATATATTCACAATTTTTAGTAGAACCACTAAAAATGTATAGTAAGTGACACACTGAAAAATACCAGCCAAAACAAAATGGAGTTTTAAAAGAAAATGTTTAATCACAAGAAGCCAGAGCAAGAAGGAAAAATGAAGAAAATACAGAAAACAAGAAAATAGCTTAAAATAGCAATAATTACATAAAATACAAATGGTATAGATGTGTTATTTAAAAGAAAGACTGATAGAGTGGATTAAAAACATTGCTCATTTACACGTTCCCTACAAAAAACTTCAAATATAATGAGGTAGACCTATTGAAAAGCAGGATAAAAAAGTCATTTTATATAAAGAGAAAGCAGGAGTCCCTGTGTTGGTATCAGAATATTTAAGTAGACTTCAGAGCAAACAGAATTACAGGGGCAGAAAATAAATTTTATTATGAGAAATGGACCAATCTACCCATGACACATGGCACTTCTAAATATGCATGTAGCAAATGGTAGAGCTGCAAAATACATAAAGCAAAAACTTGTAACTGACAGAAGAAATAAAAAGAACCACAAATATAGTTGGTGACTTCAACTCCCCTCTCTCAACAATTGATCAATAACTAGACAGAAAATCAGCAAGGATATAGAAGAATTCAAAGCTTAATGAACCAAGAAGAAAATGATGAGATTTACAGACTATTCCACCAATAACTGCAGAGCACATGTTCTTTTCAAGCACCCCTTGGAGTCTATACCCAGATGGAGCCTAATTGGGCCATAAAGCAAATTTGTCCGTGTTATCACTTACCTCAACAAATTTGAGTTAAAATTATGCACAAGTTATCCAGCCACAATACAATCACATTAGAAAACAATAGTAAATTCTCCAAACACTTGAGAAAGAAACAGCACACTTTCAATAATCCATGTGTTAAAAGGAAATTTCAAGGAAAACTTAAAATTAATTGAATTGCATAAAATGAAAATACAAAGTATCAAGCTTTTTGGGACACAGCAAAAGCAATGCTGAAATTAAAGTTAGCAGCAGTAACTGTATACATTTGAAAAGATCAAACAGAAGAGCAAAATAAGCCCAAAGTCATAAAACAAATATAGTTAATAATATTAAGTAATTTATTCCATATTTTAAAATAACTAAAGAGTGAAATTGAATGTTTCTAAGACAAAGAAATGATAAATCCTTGAGTTAATGGATATCCCAATTACCCTCATTTGATTATTACACCTTGTGTGCTTGGATCAAAATATGTGCCTCATAAATATGTACAACTATTATGTATCCATATGAACTAAACATGGAAATTTTAAAAAATCACAAAGATAATAACAGTAATATTATAATTAAAACCTCAAAGAAACAAAAAACTAATTATTTAAAACAATCAAGTTGACACACCTCTAGCAAATCTGACAAAGTGAAAAAGATACAAATTATGAATATCAAAATTGAAAGAGGCGATATCACTACAGACTTTGCAGACTTGAAAGTTATACTAAGAATACCGTAAACAATCCTACACGTATAAATATATCTTAAATAAAGTGAACCAAATCCTTAAAAGCGCAATTTGACACACCCACTGTAAAATAAATCATTTGAATAGTATTATAACCAGTGAGAGGACTGATTTTGTAATTTAAAAGGCAAATCTCCAGTTGCATGAGGTTTCACTGGAGACTTCTATCAAATGCTTATGGACAAATTAACATAAATTCTTCAAAATCTCTTTTAGGCCATAGAAGAGGAAGATACATTTTCTTTTTTTTTTCGTTCTTGAGATGGAGTTTCACTCTTGTTGCCCAGGCTGGAGTGCAACGGCGTGAACTTGCTCAGGCTGGAGTGCAAGGACGTGATCTCGACTCACCGTAACCTCCACCTCCCGGGTTCAAGCGATTCTCCTGCCTCAGCCTCCCGGGTAGGTGGGATTACAAACATGAGCCACCATGCCCGGCTAATTTTGTACTTTTAGTAGAGATGGGGTTTCTCCATATTGGTCAGGCTGGTCTCGAACTCCTGATCTCAGGTGATCCGCCTGCCTGGGCCTCCCAAAGTGCTGGGATTACAGGCATGAGCCACCCCTGCCTGTCCCGGAAGAAACATTTTCTAATTCATTTTAGAAAGCTACAGTGATACCAAGACAATACACACACACAAAAAAAACAGAGACTAATATCCCTCATGAAATAAATGCAAACATTTTTAACAAAATATGAATAAATAGAATATAGCAATATATAAAAATAATTATATACTATGAGATTTATTCTCAGAATTCAAGGCTGGCTCAGTGATTGCAAAATATTAATGTAATTCACAAAATACACATCCTAACATACTGCATGATCAAATAATTCAAGGTAGAAAAAGAATTTGATAAATTTTTTAGCCTATTACTGATTATAAATAAAACTCTGAGAAAGACAGGAATACAGAAGAACTTCTTCAAGTTGATAAAGAGCATCTACCAAAAAAGAAAATGAAAATTAAACAAAACAAAAAGAAAAAACCTACAGCTATCATTATACTTAATAGTGAAAGGCAGAATTATTTTCCCCCGACATCAGAAACAAGGGAAGGATATTCATTTTCACCACTCTTCTTTAACATAGTATGAGAAGTTCTGGCAAGCCCAATAAGGAAAGAAAAGCAATTAAAAGATATATGGATATAAAAAGAGGAAATAAAATTATCTTTATTTGCAGATGAAATGATTTTCTATCTAGAAAATATATAATAATACACGTAAACATGCAAAATAATCCCCTTGAGATTTATAAATTCGGTAAAGTGCACAACACAAGATAAATAAAATTATTTGTATTTCTATATATAAGAAATTAAGACATGGACACAGAAATTGAAAGTTTAATGACATTTATAACTACTCAAAAAAATGAAATGCTTACATGTAAAATGATGAAACGTGAACAAGACTTGTAGTCTAAAAACGATGAAATTAATCAAAGAAGATGAAACAAATGGAAAGACATACAGAGTTCATAGTTTGGAAGATTCAATGGTGTTTTAGTTTGTTTCTGCTGCCATAACAAAATATCACAGACTAAATGGCTTAAACCACAGAAATTTATTTTCTCACAATATTGGAGACTAAAAGTCAGAAATCAAGGTATCAGCAGGGTTGGTTTCTTCTGACATCTCTCTCCTATTGTCTTTTACATGGTCATTCTTTCCCTCTGTGCCCCTACATGGTTTTCCTCTGTGTGTGTCTCTGTCCTCATCTCCTCTTTTTAGAACACCAGTTATATTGGACTCGGGTTCATCTTAATTACCGCATTTTAACTTAATTACCTCTTTAAAGACCCTATCCACAAATGCAGTCACATTCTGAGCTTTGGTGGTGTATTAGTCCACTATATACCTGAGACTGGGCAATTTACAAAAGAAAGAGGTTTATTGGACTTACAGTTCCACATGGCTGGGGAGGCCTCACAATCATGGCAGAAGGTAAGGAGGTGCAAGTCACATCTTCAGTGGATGGCAGCAGGCAAAGAGAACTTGTGCAGAGAAACTCCAGTTTTTAAAACCATCAGATCTCATGAAACCCATTCACTATGACGAGAACAGCATGGGAAAGACCTGCCCCCGTGATTCAATCATCTCCCACAACACATGGGAATTATGGGAGTTACAAGATGAGATTTGGGTGGGGACACAAGCCAAACCATATCAGGTGGTCAGGAGTTCAATACATGAATTAGGTGAGAGAGTGGGGCACAATTTAGCCAGTAATAGCAAGAATGTCAATTCTACCAAAATTAATAAAATTATGAATTTAAGGCAATTCCCATCAAAATACCAGTAAGAGTTTTTGCAGTTACAGACAATATTATTCTAAAATATATATGGAAAGCAACAAAGGAACTAAAAGAGCTTAAGTAGTTTTCAAAATGAAGAATCTCATGGGAGAAAACAGTCTATCCAATCCTAAGACTTCTTTTATTTCCTATCATAATTAAGACTGTGTGGTATTGATGGAGGAGTAGACTCGTAGATCAATGACAAAGACAATTCAGAAATAGACCCCAAAATGTGCCCAATTGATTTTTAACAAAAGTGCCAAAAGAATTCAATGGAGAAAAGATAGCTTTTTTTCACCGACGGTGCTAGAGCAATTTGACAGCCCTAGGTGAAAAAAAAAAAGGCACACAAAAAAGTGAGGGTTTGCGTATTATGCAATATATGAAAATTAACTCAAAACTGATTATGGAATTAAATATAAAATGGAAAACTCTAAAATTTCAAGCAAAAAACTGGGGAGAAGATTTTTGAATCTTGAGTGTTCTTCGATTTTGACACCAGAAATACAATGCATAAAAATAGTTGATAAATTGGCCTTTATTGCACTTAAAACCTTTTGCTCTGTGAAAACTTCTATTAATGGCATAATACAAACTTTAAAATGGGAGAGGTGTTTGTTATTCATATATCTGATAAAGGGCTATT
>NW_016813547.1:34155-54821 GCF_001698545.2 Rhinopithecus bieti | reverse complement strand
CAGTAAAAGAAAGTTTTCTTTCTTTCTTTCTTTCTTTAAAAACAAATAAAATAAATAAATAAAAAATAAAATAAACAGTCTCATCACACTGTAGCCCAGGATGGAGTCCAGTGGCACGATCTCAGTTCACTGCAACCTCCGCCTCCCTGGTTCAAGCTATTCTCCTGTCTCAGTCTCCCTAGTAGCTGGGATTACAGGCGTATACCACAAAGCCTAGTTAATATTGTTTTGTATTTTTAGTGGACACAGGGTTTCACTATATTGGCCAGGCTGTTCTCGAACTCCTGACCTCAAATGAACCACCCACCTTGGCCTTCCAAAGTGGAGGCATTACAGGCGTGAGCCACTGTACCCAGCCAATGAGAAAGTTTTTAAAATATGCTTTAAAAGGCAAAAAAGGAGAGAAAATCAATACAGTAAGTAATGAAATTCCGGTGCAGACCATTAGTAGGACTTACAAAGAAAAAAAAAGACATTGAACAGAATGAAAAGCATGGCTTAAAGTCGACAGATGTTGAGGATGAAAGCAGTTAATATGATTGTTTAGATGGTCAATATGAACTCTAGAATGACAGAAACTGAAGATGAAAATTATTTTCCAAACATGACCATTTTCACCAATGGAAGAAATCCTATTAATGTAACATTGTCTCACAAGTGGTATTTGAATCGTGACTTGGAACACATACAGATGGAACGGTATTGAAATTATCTATGAAAGGTGTTGAAAGGTAATTGGTATTCATTCTCGAATATGTTCACAACAATAATACTGCAAATGTTGTTCATTGGCTTTCAATTTTGAGTCATTGGTTAGGTCAAGGAAAGGTAATATGCTTAAAGGATGGAATGAAACAAAGAACTACAAAAATATAAAAGTATAACTGATACAAAATAAAATGTGGAGAAAATTTGGCAGAGAGAGAAGAGGATTTATATTACATAAAGTTAAAACTGAATCAAAAGATGATAAAATGATTATAGTTTAATTATATTGTTTATATTACAATAATTGATAGAAAAATTAAAACTAAAACAATTGTCAAACACAGAGATGGAGGAGAGGATTTGAGTAAGGGCAAAATATATATTAATATCAAGGGGTTCATAATTGTTATCTTGGGAGGCCAAGGCAGGCAGATCACCTGGGGTCAGGAGACTGAGACCAGCCTGGCCAACCTGGTGAAACTCCATCTCTACTAAAATTCCAAAAAAAATTAGCCAGGCATGGTGGTGCATGCCTGTAATCACAGCTTTTTGGGAGGTTGAGGCAGGAGAATAGCTTGAACCTGGGAGGTGGGGGTTGTAGTGAGCCAAGATCGTGCCATTGCACTCCAGCCTGGGCTACAAGAGTGAGACACTGTCTCAAAAAAATAAAATATAAACAAACAAACAAAAAACCATTATCTAATTGTGCTAAACTAAGAAAATAACATATAACATTGTCTACTGTTATAAGAGGGTAAATAACTAAAATATAAGCAATTTTTAAAGAATTCCTCTGTAGGGTAAACTTGGAAGTGAGAGAGTTGTAAGAGAGTGCTGATTTTCTTTACAAGAGCTTCATCACCATGTGATTATTTTATGACACATGCCTATATTACTTGATAAAAACAAATATTTGAAGAGTAAAATTCTACTTATTTATAATTGATAGTGATTTATGAGATAAGGATACTTACTCTTGAATTAATATAAAAAATTTAGAGTAGAAGCAATTTACCAATCAGGGACCAGAACTATTTCTTCAAACTTTTTTAACATATGAAAATGTTGTTTTTCCTTGCTTTAAACCACTGAGTTTGCAAATATCACCCATCCCAGACTCTTTGTTCCCTCCTAGATACTTGGTTAGCAGCTGCATCTATTAACAAGTGCATCATGTGAATTACAAGTAAATAAAATAATTGGCTTTCAATTAGACTAAATTCCCAAGAAGTGGATTATGCCCTAATTATGCCTTCCCAGTTTAAATAGCCACACTCCAACTAAAATGTGCTCTTAATTTAATTAATTATATTTTTTACTTAGGAAATTTTGTTTGGTATAAAAATATAATTTCATGAAAATAGCTACAATAAAAATAAAGATTACATTTCACTGGGAATATACAATAAAGAGTAAGACTTAAATTTAGCGTGCAAAGTATGATGACACTCATGTCTAACATTTGAAATTATGAATCTTAAATCCTGCTTCATTTCTCAAAAACAGTTATCATCAATGTTTATATATTTATGCTTCTGAAATAAATCATCCACTTATTCTATTTCTATGTTTAAATCCCCCAGCTCTTCTAGAAAAAGATAAGTCACTATAGTTTTGTTACAAATAGGGAGTGACTAGATCTGTAATCTTATCCCAGAAACCCTTAGTTATATCTTCGTTATATAAATGTTATATAAATGTTCAGGTTTTTTTTATTTTATTTCCATAAATTTTATATATACCTATAAAATCATTTAATTGCACATCTCGGCACATCACACACCTTTATAAATAAATGTATTACAAGTAAAAGGATGTAATTTTCCTTCTCTAAGTTTGATTAGTTTTCCACAATTTATGTCTCCCAATAAGGAGTATCATTAAAAGTAATCATTGAACATTTATTTTGATTTAAGTCAACAAAAATTATTGTTACCAGATAAAATATATTTACATATTTTAATTTTTATTTTTTAAAAAGTTCAAAGTAAAATGATCAAGATAATAAGAGTCTGAAAATATTTTATTTCTAAATTTAGAAATGCAAGCTATGACAGGTTATAACTTTATGTTTGAATAAAGGGCATGCAAAAAACATAGTTTTTTTTTTATATATACTTGAAGTTCTAGGGTACATGTGCACAAAGTGCAGGTTTGTTACATATGTATACATGTGCCATGTTGGTGTGCTGCACCCATTAACTCCTCATTTACATTAGGTATACCTTTTTAAATGGTGATTTAACTTCGGTATCCCGAAAGGGTCTTGAAAATTAAATAATTGGATGAGAAACTAGGTAGTCAAATTTCCAATATGATAATCACTCCTATCAACATTCCATACATCTTAGCTATAGATTTATAATGCAAATATATATAATAAAGTTTAAAATTTATTTTTAAATTATATACTCATTCAATACATTAAAGTCATGGTCAATTTCATTACAGTATTTACACATTGAAAATCTTGTTAGTTTTGATGAAATTTCTCCAGAGCAAGATAGCAAAAATTGGGAGAGACATTTTCACTTATTAATTTTCAATTCTTTATGGTAAATAAATTGACTCTGTTTCTTAAATGTGTATAACTATAAGATTTCAAAAAATAAGAAGAGGGAGGAGAAGACATATTTCATAAATATTTGCTTTGAAATTTTATATTTAACATTATTGTCAGTTTGAACTAATGTTTCTTCTGAATTTCATTTGCTATCTTGTATCTTATAATTATTTTAGGGTTTTCACAAATATAATACATGTGAAGCTAATATTTCATAATGTGTGTTCTAATTTTACTAAATATCAAAATTTCTCTAATATTTAAAAGACAACATTGATGATGATGTTTGAACTTACTGAATACTAAAATATTGTGAGAAACAGAGGTGTAGACAGACATCAGACTGGACTCTATGAAAATGATAATATTTGACCATTGTTTAATACATAAATAGCAATTCATATGGTTCAACATATTGGATAGATTTTTGTTATATTTGTGAAAAAATGTTGTGTCAATATCTTGATTTAATGAAAACAGGTTATTGCTTCCATAACCTTTTTCAGTATCTGTTAATGTATTCCCACATGTCTTTGTAGAAAGGTGAAGTAGAAATAAATAATATTGAGTATCAATAAATATTTTTTCATTGTAGCTGAATATTTGGGAAAGACAAAACATATGTACTGTAAATATCAATATCTTGAAAACAAGCTAATGAAGAAATAACCTGTTTTCATTAAATTCAAGGTATTGGTACTTACAGCTTGTATATGCTTAATTGTCTTGTCCAAGTTTTCAGCTACAATGAAAAAACATTTATTGATATCCGGTATTATTTCATTTCTACTATGCTTTTCCATTAAAAAAATGCAGAAATACATTAACAGATGTTGAAAACGAACATAATCCAGAAGAGGAGGAAAGTAATTTAAAGCAGAACTAAGTCACAAAACACAGTAATATTTCAAACATATTAAGGTTGATAAATGACTCATGTAGATGACCTAACAATGCAAAATCACTAAATATTTTTGATTTAGTGATTTGAGTGAAAGCTGTGTCTGAATAAATCAAACACAGTTAAAGTTTTGAAACTTTAATATTCTATTCAAATAATTCAAAATTTTGGGGGCACCTATTAGTATGCAAGGCAATGTGTTAAGCCATGGGAATGTGAATATTAACAGTGAGGAGTGCCTGTGCTTACGAGGGGATTGGTACAGCTGCTATAGGGAGCTATTGAGAGAATTACTAAAAAGAAGAAGAAAAACATGGTATCAAGAGAGGTACTCACTCTGAGAAAGGGATAAGAGCTGTCATTTTACTTAGATCTTAAGGATAATGTGCAGTGTTCAAACAGGAAAGAGAAAGAAAGGGCAGAATCCAGGCAAAGAATTTGAATGTTCTAAAATGTGGATACTTGGAAGAACTTGGTGTGTTCAGAAAATTGGAAACTGATAAGATGGGGCCTAGTTTGACCATCAGATGAGGAAATTGTGATTTAACTAACACTTGGGGTCTAATTAAAAGGTTATGATAAGGGTACTAGACTTGGTAAGATGTAGCCGAGTATCGGTTTTATGAAACTCATGTCTGCACGCAATTTTGAAATATAGATGCTAAGTAAGTGTTTTCTGAAGTGAATTGGATGGAAATCAATCAAATTATACACCTATAAATGTCTAATCATGGAACATACATAATAATATCTGCATTTTATAAATCTGTTAAGTCAATCTGAGGAACAAGAATAACAGATTAGATATGGCAAAACAAATTGAACCCTACTCGTTTGGCCCAGAGAGACTAGAGAGGACAAGAAACAAACGGAGAAGGTGGGAATCCAGTGAATATATATTTGAGAAATAAATATTGAACTTTTCTAACATAAATTATATCAGGAAAATAATTTATACTTAGTACTAGGGCTAAGCATAAACAAAAATGATAAGAATGAATATAATACGTACATAAAATGATACCAAATTATTCTGTTCTTTTAAGTTTTTATCAAAAGTTGAAAGATAAACACAGAAAGTACACAAAACTCTATTTACACTGGGTAGTATGAAATTGTATATCATCTGGTTTCAGCAGTAATACTTTCTGAATGTAACATTTCATTTTCCTGAATTTTGTACAGTAATCCAGGCATAATGTCACAATGCCATTTTGCACTCTTATAAAACTCCAATAATTATTTCAAACCACATTTCTAATCAAATTTCTCCAATTATCTAAAATTATATTTTTACAATATTAAGATTTGAATCAGGATTATAAAACTTCTACTCACTGTATTTTTTGTTGTTGTTGTTATTCTGTTAGGTTTTATTTAAGACTCTTTTAACATACTTTGGACCCTATGCATTTCATTTGTTGAAGAAATTAGTTGCTTTTTTCTATAGAGTATCTATTTTTTTGTTTTACCTGACTGCTTTCTCTTGTTGCATGTTTAACTTCTCACCACGCCCCCCCCATATTTACTGTAAATTTAACATTTTAGGTAAATTTGGCTTCCATTTTATTCTGACAGCTATATGTTATTGGAATGTTGAAACAGTTTGTATTGCAACAGTGCTGAGACTGATCAATGATTGATGCGTTCAGGTTGTATAAAACTCATTCTTTTTATAGTGATATTTCTTATTGATTGTATATTTTATGTTCTTTCCATCCATTGGTGACCATTTCCTAGGTAACCTTTTGTTTGGAATTATAAATTTATATTTTCTTTTTTTCTGATTTATTTAATGAATTTATTCTCTGGAATTCTTATATAAAGAAGAACATTACCTGTTCCACTATGGCTATTTGATTTCTATAAGAAAGAGCATAAATCAGTAACATATACTAAACGCTAAATTATTTTACTTTGTGAACATCAATCTTGTCAACATTTTCAATAATGTTTTGCTCTCTTTTAATAATTTGTAATATCTTATAAATGCAATACTTTTCAGATATTCAAATATTTTATAATAAATTTTAGCCATTCTTTTTTTTCCCGAGATGGAATATTGCTCTGTCACCCAGGCTGGAGTTCAGTGACATGATCTCAGCTCACTGCAACCTCTGCCTCCCGGGTTCAAGCGATTCTCCTGCCTCAGTCTTCCAAGTAGATGAGATTACAGATGTGCACCACCACGCCTAGCTAATTTTCGCATTTTTTAAGTAGAGATGGGGTTTCAACATGTTGGCCAGACTAGTCTCAAACTCTTGACCTCGTGATCTGCCCACCTCAGTCTCCCAAAGTGTTGAGATTACATGTGTGAACCACTACACCCAGCCCTAATCATTCTTTTTGAAGCTCAAAAAATCTCATCTTAGACCTAAAATACTTCAGGCTGGCACCTGTGTCTATCTGATCAGCCCTCATCATGTTTATAGCTTTTTATCTCAGGCACTACAAAGCAGCCTAGGTAATTTCCTGCTTCTACATAGAATCACTTCTAGGCACCCTAGATTTCTTTTCTCACTGGAAAAAATATCTTGCTTATAAGGAGTGTTCATTGCTATTATGTTGTTACTGCTTCCAGACTTTTTCAATGGAGAGAGCTGGGATATACTAATTTTAAAGAGGAAAATAATAAAGTCACTTAATATATATATTATATCTACTTTAAATTGGAAGTATATCTACTTTAAAAGGAAAATACAGTTTTGCTATTTTTTAAATTTTCATAATAGTACCTTTTAAAATATTGAAACATTTTAGATATTAAAAATGGTGATGCCCTGGACTATTTCAATTACCTTGCAACATATTTATAATCACTTCAAATGCATAACAACAATATTATTACTATCAAAGAATGACTGAATGTAGTGTAAGATTATTTGCAGTTCTGTGTTTCTAATGTTAGGTACTTAAATAGACATTGGCCGCTGGGAGGGAATGAAAGAGGACAGCAGAAAGGCTGTCACTAAGACAGCCCCTAGTCCACCAATGTTCAGCCCCAAGACCACCCTAACTTCACCCTAATGGATGAAGTTTGTGGTAAAGTCTGTGGCCAGCACATCTTGTAGAAGGAGAAACTAGGGCACAGGTAGAAATTCCCTAAAGTGGCACATGCCCAGTAACATAGAAATATGTCCTTAAGTTAACCCCAAGCTCATCATACCATCATTATAATAAAATTTATAGGTTATTTAATCCCCTCTCTGAGTGGACTTTTTTGTATGAATTATGGGTAAGAACATGTGCAATTTAATTTTAGTTATATAACCATAAACTGTCAATCAAATGACATCATCCTGTCACTCTGACACAGCCTTAATCTCAACTCCTCCCCACAAACCCAATACAAGCACCTTTAGCTATGTAAAGAGGGGCTGATTTCACTTCGCTGTCAGCCTGCTCTTCATATGAGAGTGTATTACTGTGCTTCTGTGCTTAAATAAACTTTGCTTTAAGCTTCCTTTTTCTTTTTTTTTCTTTTTTCTTTTATTTTTTTTGACAGAGTTTCGCTCTTGTTCCCCAGGATGGGGTGCAATGGTGCAATCTAGGCCTCGGCTTGCTGCAACCTCTGCCTCTCAGGTTGAAGCAATTCTCCTGCCTCAGTCTTCCGAGTGTTTGGGATTACAGGCACCCACCAACGTGCTCAGTTAATTTTTGTATTTTTAGTGGAGATTCCATAGACTCCATAGGAATTGTACCATTTAAATATGATGATGCCTTTTTCCCTTTAGTCTATTTTCCCCCTTAGTCTGGGGTGTGTTATCAAATTTTTGCCTTGTTGGTCAGGCTGGTCACGAACCCCTGACCTCAGGTGATCCTCCTGCCTTGGCCTCCCAAAGTACTAGGATTACAGGCATGAGACACCACGCCTAGCCTGCAATTTCCTTTTATTACTTAACGATTTATACTTCAGAATATACAATATATAGTCAGCTACACAAAGATTCTCCCAACTGCCTTTAACAGATACACAGTGCAGTAGTACATTGTGCAAAGATTTTACATTTACCCAACCAGAATTCTACTGCTGAATTTTTTTGGTTGATTCCAACTTTACACTAGTAAAAATATTGTTGCATTGAAAAATGTTTGCCTTATATTATTCCAAAGTAATATCAGTTTACCTTTGGCCCTGGGAAAGACTCCATTAAGTGAGATTGTTGAGTCAAAAGATAAATGCTCATGTGATAAACTCCATAGGAATAGTACCATTTAAATATGATGATGCCTTTTCCCCTTTAGTCTATTTTCCCCCCTCAGTCTGGGGTGTCTTTTGAATTTTCATATTTTCTAATCTTATGGGGGAAAAATGACTGCAGTTTTATTTGCATTTTTTCTCATTATGATGCTTATAGTATAATCGATATAATTTACAACAAACATTGATCCATCTAATATATGAAATCTGCATTCTTTAGCTCTGAGTGACCCAGGAAAGCATCTTGTGTTAATAACATATGTAATTATTTAATTGTAATCAATTTAGTTGATCTTAAACAATCTAACCCACTATTGCATTTTAAAGAGATCAACTAGGAAAAAGAAAAGGGAAAAAGAGGGGTAGAGTAACAAAAAGGGGAAGAAGGAGGTAGGGGAGGGAAAACAGTAGGGAGGGGAAGCAGGGAGAAAAAAGGAAGAAAAAGTTCAAGGACAATGAAGTGTGAGAATTAATGGGAAGGAACCGCTTAAATCAATGTAATTACTTTTGTTTGCTTGAAGCTTGTGCCACAGTCACTCTGTTATAAACCATTGAACTTATATGTTTTTCTCTTCATCATATTTCTCTTAGATGCTACTTGCAAATTAAACATTTAAAAGTTCTGCCACATTTCAGCAATAAACCATACATTCATAGGCTCTGAATTACATTGGTGTTTCTTGTTAATATATATTTGTCCATCTTATGCTCAGTAGGAGCTGCAGATTAATACTTTTATCTTCCAACTTTGTTATCACAATTAACAAAGCACCAGAAGGGACATTGCACAACTATTTACTAAGAAGTGAAGTCTGTGTTAGCTGTTTAATCAAACACGTTTCATGCAAACTGCCTAGCTACATCAAAACAATTAGCAGGACCTGAAATTCAATCTGAGCTAGCACTCATATTCAAAGATTTGAATTCAGATAAGTTTAGAGACCAAATACTGTATTTTGATTTGTTTTGAAGTGGCCATCTGCCCATATCAAAAGCTGCTACACCGGTTTGGCAGGTGGCTTAAAGAACCTAAATAACTACTTTGTGCAGGTCAGGTTCACAGGCATACCCAGTGTTGCTTGGAAAACACAAAAAGTCATGTTCACAGCATATGGTACTTTACTAAGTTACCATCCAAAAGTGTCTATAACTTCTAAATTGTCAAAAATCGCAGATCTCATAGGAAACCTTTAAAGAACCCTTCCAAATATATATCAAACTTGAATTATCTGTGGCCAAGACACTTAAAAACAGCATAAAAATCTAACAAAATATTATAGAAAATTACATGATATAATAATCCTGATGTATGTATAACTTATGTTCTGAGGCATTTGAAGTGCTTCTTTGGATTAAGAAAGGTCTTCCAAGAAATCAATAGCTGTATTTGTAATTTGTATAAATATTTATGTGCTAGTCAATTGCCTAATTGGTAATGTTTTAAAACAAAAGCAGTGCCACAAAGAAGGACTTTAGTGGTGCCTTGTAGGCATTCAGGTGGAATAACCTCTACTATCACTCCTCTGTCCTTACCCTCTCCTTACAAATCTCCACATTTATTCCCATCTCAGGTCTATGTCTGGGTCCTGTGGGCCTTTGAAATTCCACATCTTGGAAGAGTGACCATCGAAAGGAGTTGATAATGGTTCTTGGGTAGCGAATTGGAGTTAGAGGACTGTGGTGACAGGTAGGCAAGAAGAGGAGCTCCCTTTGTGCATGGGGCTTAGAAAGGGCCTGCAGTACCCAGTGAACAACCGGCTGGCCTCTGTGGAGAGCAAGTTGAAGGCCAGCGATGAGAAGGGTAGCCCCATGCATTGGCCCAGGAGCTACATGTGTTTGCATTTCCAAATGATGTCACCAAGAAGGACAGAAGAGTTTTTCCAGAGCTGAAGTTGAATCTGTCTGGCCTGCACAACACCACCATATATTCTTTCCTCCTGCACTTTGTGATCTAGGCTAGCCATCACTGGAAGTGTATGGAAAGAGTCGGTGTCCTGGGGTAAGCACAAACTGCCAGCCCTAGCTCTATCTACATCCACTCCGACTCTCCAGACATCAAAGGGTATTTGTCTCCTTCATCAAAGTCAAACTCACCAATTAGCTCAACAGAGGGTGCCAGATCAACAGAGGGCACCAGATCATGTTGAACTCCTTGCATAAATATGAACTTCAAATTCCCAAAGGAACATTTCCAGAGGGGATGATCACCCGCTACTTCATTCCCCAAACCCAATGTACATCTGTGATGGCTTAACATAACAAGGAGGTTTCAGCTCCCAAAGTTAGATACAATCCATTTGCAAAGGCTTTTCTTTCTGCAGAGCAAAGCAGTATTCACAATGATATGATGGAAAAACCTGGAGACAAACAGCAATCTGGGTATTCTTAATGAAAATGGCTTATTCCTAGAACCAGTACCTTCTGTCTGCCTGCCAACCTCCATCCTCGATTTGGAAGCCCTCTCTTACTTTCCTTCCCACATGGCACGTGACTGTAAAGGACACTCTGTTCTGAGAAAACACCGTTCCCCTTCCTACCCCAACTCTCCAACCTGTTCTGACAAGTCATTTGCTTGTTATCCATGCTCCACTCCCATGACAATTGGTCCAGTCTTGGGATTTCTGCACAGATTAGCATGCTACTCGTGAGTCTCAACAGATCATCAGTTCCTCAACCGCTGGTCTGCAAGTAGGGTACCATCACACCAGGGTTTCAGAGAGCAGGGCTGTCTAATTGGATGGGATTCCATTTTTATTCCCAAGGTCCACTGAACACAGGGCCCCTTTTATCCAGTCTCAGGTCCTTCCTTCTCAGAATGCCCACTATCTAAAGATCCTGTCACAACCACTGATAGTCCTGACAGTCAATATCATGCACTGGCACAAGCCCACCTTATAAATTCATGGACATCCCTGTCATTATCCTGTCTGAAAGTAAAGACTTTTTTAAAAGATACACTGACTTTTTGTGTGCGTGGCAATCAGTGTTGATTTGATCTTCTAAGTACAAAATGAATCTTACAGGTCAAGGGGAAAAAAACATATTAACATCATTTTAAAGTATGAAGAATACATGTTCTGTTTTTCTGAAAAAAAAAAGAAAACACAATAACTCACTCCTTTCCCATTGTCAACAATAGCTGTATTTATATACTACAGATGAATTTGAGTTTGTAAGGAAAATTCAGTTGGCCTAATTTGTTATTATTAATTCATTATAAACATGTATTTGCTAGGGTCCAGAAATTTATTTTTTGTTTCTAATAATAGCATACAGATGCCTTGTACACATTAACATTTATAAACTCCACTGATCTCACTTTAGTGACATGAAAAGCACACCTTTAATTCTATTTCTTATAGCTTTAGCGTACTTTTCAGATAGTAATTGAGCTGTTAAGGATATAATCGATCAATTGTGAACTATAACAGATTTTAGTTGAAATGGAAATTTCACCATTCTGTCCGTTAGAATGAGTTTATTTTGAGCACATGTAATTGTATCTCGTATTGTTTAACTTACAACAGTTATATTTTTCTTCTTACAAAATAGCCGAAGACAATCAGAAAACATTTTCTGCAAAATAAAAGCAATATGCAAAAAAAGACAAAAAACAAAAACAAAGAACAAATACAGTGTTAAAAGGTCTAGGGAGATAATTTAGTATTAGCAATTAGTGATTCAAATATAATCCACGCAAATTTGGCAAAGTTATATAGCTCTGCCATCATTCTGAAACAAAAGGATATATTTTAGGATATAAATCTCTATTCCATATATATTTTGCAAAAAGCCAATAAATGATTAAAATGACATTTTCTTACTAAATATCCATTCGTGTTGTTAAAGGCATCCCACAGCAGACTAAAATACAGTACATTTTCAAAAGTAATAGATTTGTTAGAGCAGTTTATGTTAACAGAAAATTTGAGCGAAAAGTACAGAGCTCCCAATTACTTCCCTATATTAGATATTTAGCACTTTTTACCTGGATCACAAAAATTTCAGATTCAGTAAACTTATTTATTTATTTATTTATCTATTTAGAGACAGAGTCTCACTTTGTTGCCCAGGCTGGAGTGCAGTGGTGCCATCTCAGCTCACGGCAACCTCCACCTCCTGGCTTCAAGTGATTCTCCTGCCTCAGTCTCTCAGGTATCCAGTATTACAGGTGTCCACCATGCCCAGCTAATTTTTATATTTTTTGTAGTAGAGAAGGGGTCTCACCATGTTGGCCAGGCTGGTCTCAAGCTCTAGACCTAAAGTGATCGGCTTGCCTCAGTCTCCCAAAGTACCGGGATTACAGGCATGAGTCACCTTGCCCAGTCCAGATACAGTAAACTTTCAGTTTAATCCCTCCCTAGTTAACATTATCTGAGTCATCTTAAAATAAAAATCATATTTCTTTTCATATTTGTATTAAAGCAGAGCTGAAATCTTAGGAAATATATCAATCCATTAGTAAACATCCCCAGCTCTAGCAGGTAGGTAAGGACTGCATTGTCTTGGAGCTGTGGTTCTCAAACATAAATACACATGAGAATCACAGGGAGAGCCTATTAAAACATAGATTGCTGCTTTTGGGAGGTCAAGGTAGGAGGATCGCTTGAGGCCAGAAGTTCAAGTCCAGCCTGGACAACTCAGCAAGACCTCATCTCTACAAAAATAAAAATAAAAAAAAAAAAATACAAATTAAAAAAAATTATAAAAACCAGATTACTAGCATAGTTTCCAAATCAGTGGATCTGGGTAGGTCTTGAGAATTTGAATTTCTAATCATTTTCAAAGTGATGCTAACATTGCTGATTCTAGAACCATGCTGTGAAAACTATTTGCCTTATAACTTTCATATTTCTGATGAGAAGTTGACTGTTCTAACCTTTGTAAGTGTTCTAGTTTTCTATCACTGTATTTTGAAATCTCAATTTTATTATATATAACTTAATAAAAATTGCTATATTTAGTTCTCAAATATAAAGTCTTCAAGGCCTCTTCTAAGAGGAAACATTTTCTGTTCCTTTTGCTCTACTTATTCAGACAGTGCATTTTTATCAGTTTTGTGCCAGGATTATTATTATTATTTTTTGAGATGGAGTCTCGCTCTGTTGCCAGGCTGGAGTGCAGTGGTGGGATCTTGGCTCACTGCAACCTCTGCCTCCCGGGTTCAAGCGATTCTCTTGCCTCAGCCTCCAGAGTAGCTGGGACATAGGCGCTCGGCACCATGTCCAGTTAATTTTTGTATTTTCAGTAGAGACGAGGTTTCGCCATGTTGGCCAGGATGGTCTCAATCTCCTGACCTTGTGATTTGCTCACCTCGGCCTCCTGAAAATGCTGGGATTACAGGTGTGAGCCACTCGCCCAGCCTTTTTTTTTTTTTTTTTTTTTCTTGTACATTCTTCTTTCAGTCCTGTGACCTTCCTTTTGTAGGTTTGTACCACTTTTTCATTGAATATTATTTGATTGGTATTTCTGGAGAAAGAGAAAATAAGCTTATTAAATCATTATTGCAAATAAGTGTATCTTTATAATTTTTAAAATACCTACATCCATTAATGTATCATATATAAGAGAAAAATATGAGGATGGATGACTGCAAAACACTTTTTAGGGCCTGGTCAGAAGACAGAATTGACCAGCAGGAGCAATCATAAAGATAAAAGGAAATTTAAAGTCTTCATTGTCATAGAAATCAAGAGAAAACAGAAGCAATAGTAAAATAGGAATGGGAAGAGGATTGAGTTGATTAGTGTCTTCATGTGTTATTTGGGCAAAATGTCATAATTTTAAAATGAAATTTTGTTAGCCCACACGCCATGTTTTCCTATGAAAAAATTTCTTGTCATTATGAAGGACAGTAGACAGGATTGTCATGCAGTACAAGAGGCAGAAGAAACTCAGGAGCTCACCCCAGGAGAACCAGACAAGGAGTTCACTGAGACCAGGGGCCTCCTCCTCATCTATCAAGAGGAAGTTTCTTAGCTTTCCCCATGAGAAATGTGGCTTTACTTCCTGACAAAAGCAACTACAAAATCCAATGGGTCTCAAGCTATCTCTGGATGCTGGGAATCTGGTTTGCCCACATAATGTCTACAGGCAGGTGGCATCCCAAATTGATACTTCTTGGCATCAAACATTCTGCATATTCCAAATTGACAAGCTTTCAAGTTTGAACCTATAAATGAAAAGAAAGACCTGGGGTGAGTCTTTCCAAGAAAAAACAGACGGATCACAGGAGCCCAGCAGCACCTTGGCTTTGCCATACATCTCCCTGTGAGGCAAAGATGGAAGGAAAACCCATGCCTTCCTTTCTTTTGCTATCATAATAAAATATACATAAAACATAACAAATCATTTTAACCATTTTAAGTGCAAACAGTTCAGTGGCATTAAGTATATTCATATTGTTGTGCAATCATCACTATCATCCATCTATGGAACTTTTGCATCTTCCCAAATTGCAAGTCCATACCCATTAAATAATGCACCAGTCCCCTTCACCCCAGCCTCTGTCTACTGTCTGTCTTTTCCTACTTTCTGTCTCTATAAATTTGACTACTGTTGGTACTGATGCAGGATTTTTGCTCCTAAACTCAGCTAAAACCCTGGGTCTTGTTCCATGACCAGGAAAAAATTAGGCACACAGACATGTTGAAAGGTGAGGAGAGCAGAATTTACTAAAATAAATCTTTCAGCAAAGAAAAGGGGTCCTGCCAATAGACTCCCACCTCACAGATTGAATACCAGGTCACCACACATGAGCTGGAGTCCAGGCTCCTCCTCACTGCACAAATCACCAACTTCCCATGGCCCCACACCAGTTCTCCCAGTGCGCAAGCGGGCCCCAGTCTGTTGCCGGCCTGTGCAGACAAGATCCTACACAGGTTTCCTCATGTGTACAAAAGCATCTGATGAAAACACTTGTGGGGTGGGTCAGACATTCTCTGGGGCCTTGCTCATCTGCCTCCTGCATCTAGCGGTACTTTGTGTAAGTGGAATTAGATAATAGTTGTCCTTTTGTGACTGACTGATTTCACACAGCATAATGTCTTCAACGTTTATCCATGTTGTGGCATTTTGCAGAATAATCTCCCTTTTAAGGCTGAATAATACATCATTGTACGTTTACGTCATGTTTTGCCTATTTATTCCTGTGTCAATGGGCATTCGGGTTGCTTCTGCCTTTTGGATATTGTGAATAATGCTTCTTTGAAGATGGATGTACAGATATCTATTGAAATTTGTGCTTTCATTTCTAATTCTATAGGGTATATTCTCCAAAGTGGAATGGTGGGATCATGTGGTAATTCTTCGTTTAATATTTTGAAGAACTGCCATTCTGTTTTTCTTGGCAGTTACATCATTTTACATTGCTGCTGCCAATGTACAATGGCTCCAATTTCTGCACATCCTCACCAATACTTGTTGGGATTGCTGGATTGAAAGGCAGTTCTATTCTTAGTTCTTTTAGACATTGTTTTGGCTTGTTTTATGATAGCCATTCTTATGGGCATGAAATGGAGTCTCATTGTGGTTTTGATTTGGTCTCATTTACTTTTATGCAAGCCTGTTTTCTATGTAAGTTTTCATTTGCCTGGGAGAGCCTATTTCTTAAACCAGCTATGTGATATTGAGCCATCTGTGTTAAAGCTGGTGCATAACATCTAGCAACACAGTAGGTAGCTGCTTCATATAACAAGTGGAGTCCTAGCATAATCCACCTTCCATAGAGTGGTTGCACATCAGAGTTTTTCTAGCAAGAATAATGGCAGATTTTTTAAACAGTTTGAAACCATTTTTTTTGTACAAATAAACTAATAAATTCATAAGTGATAAATAAGTATATATATATATATAATTTTTATGAGAGGATGAAGAGATGTCTCGTATTTTATTTCTAAGTAGCAACTGAACCTTACATTTGATCTTTCTCTTTGTCAACAAAATTTCTCATGAAATATTTAGCTTCATTAATTAATTGTCTGATGTGTTTTGTCATGTTACTATATTAATTAGCTTATAACACCAAAGTTTTGAGTAGACATAACATAGACCAAATAAGATCATTGAATTTAAAAATTTTAAAGCAGTATTCTCTTTAAGAATATTAAAGATTAGAAGAATAAAGGATATATATATGTGGTCCTATTGTTACTAAATCACCTTGTTTTACCTCTATACTACTTCTGTAAAATGCTTCTGTGTATCCTTTAATGTGGAAGAGAAAAAACAGCAAGCATGTTGTCCTACTAAAAATAATAAAACAGGGACAGTAAGGAAACAGCGATTGAACCACTAGAATCCAGGCTTGTCTCATACACAAGTATCCATCAAAGAGAGTGGATAAAATCAGGCAGACTTTACATGTCTTGAGTCATGCACTCTTTTTTTAGAAACATCCAACTGACAATTTATTTTTTTAAATCTTTAAAACACAGTTGTCATAACAGGAACAGTTTCACACTCCTGTGGAAAGCTAAATTATGTTTGAAAGCATGGGTAAAGAATGTGAGCACTCTTTTATTTGTGTGCATGGGCAGTTGGTTTTATGAACAGAAAATTATCTGCTAAAAAAGTGTTCCACTTTGAACAGATATATTTCAGCTACTGGCTACTATTAAAGCAGGTTGTTTATGTTAACACTGTTTATATTTTACATCTTCAAGAATCTTCTTTCCAGTTTGAAATAGATTTTGCAATACTCTGTGTGTCATTTTTCCCACAGCACTTGAAATCAATCATCATCTACTTTTTAAACATAGATTCCATTTAAGAGTTTAAGCATATGAGAAAAATTAACAATTTAAAAAAAAATTTGTCTTTCTAATTTTGTTATTGCTTCTTAAAAAGGGACTTAAAAGACTATTTGTTCTAAATTGCCTATGCATTTTCCGTCAAAAGTCGCTGATTGTGCGCAAATATGAGCTTTACCAAAATATATAAATGAAGGTATGATAAGATTTGTCCTGCCCTTAAAGTATATGATATTCTTTTTTATTGTCAGCTGTTACAAGATATAGCATACTTTACATTTATTTTTTGGGAAATTACTGTAAGTAAATTAAGAACAGTTTTTTTTTCAGCCAAATAGATATATTTTATGATACGCGGGAAAATTTGTTTTGCCAAAAATATAATAAGCCAATGTAGAATTGAATGTAGATTTTTTAGACTTGAGGTTGGATTACCGAAAGGAATAAAAGCTTTTGTTTTCAAAAGTGAAGTGAATTAAAATATTAGGGTAAGTCAGCCAATACTTTCAAATGTTAAATAATTTTCAATGTAAATCAACTTCCTTTCTAAGTTTTTCTAACATTCCCACTGTTTCTCTAGTGGAGAAACATAAAAGTGGAAATCTTGTCTGTCGAACACTATGAGGAGAGACATTACATCAAAGGACTGAGGGATTCTTGAGGTGGTAACTTTAGCCCATTCCCTTTGATACCTTAGCATGAATTTGAAAAATAAATTCACAAGTTTTTATTGTGAATATGTTGGAGAAATAGTGGTAAATTCAGAAAAGACATATTTAAAATACAGAATAAAATAGTAGACAACATGTTTGGGCTGGGAAAAAAATAATAAAATGTTGAATAAAAAATGTGTTGGATTCTAAAATGAAATGAGAACCTTGACGGGAAACCCTATTTGTTTACTTATTAGTGCAATGTGCGGGATCTTCCATTGCTAGAAAGGTGGTAAAGACAGATTAAAGTGTATGAAAGATAAATAGAGGTACTGTTTGCGAGGCATTAAAGTTATAATTGATTTTCACCCACTAAAGAATCAAGTGTACAATAGACAAAGTTTCCTATTTAGGGTAGCTTAGTAATAATACTTTTCTGAGACAATACTTAAGGCACTTACAATCATTTTTTCTTCTTGCCCTTTTGTAAGTGACATATGTGGGCATTTTTATTAAATGTTCTAAGGGTAATATTTCCACAGAAATTCCACATTGAAAGTTTGGATCAGTCTTCTTTATACCAATTAATTATGTCAATGATTACACACACACACACATTCATAGAATTTTAAGTTGTGAACATTTACTTAAAGTTGCTAATATTTATTTATTTAACCTAAAGAATCTTATATGCATTTTGATACTGCTTTAATATTGTTAGACCTGTTCTTTGAACATCAAAGCTCTAATCATTCTTACAGAAAATTAAATGCTACAGCAAATTTTTAATTTTCTGTGAAATACGGTCAAACTCTAGTCTACTGTCAAATTACTGTGCATCTAGAGATATTTATTTTGTGAAGAAAACTGAACAAACTTCCTTTTAACAAAATGCAAAACTTTAGGGTTTAAGTTGGATTACACAAAGGAACACATTCTTTTCTTTTCAAAGGAGAGTGATTTAAAAGCTTATGATGACTTAGCAAAGCATTTCTTATTTCTGAAGATCAAATGCTGCTTAAATGCTCCTTCCTTTGAGTGGCAACTTCTAAATTAATTGGAAGCATACAAAGTGGTTCTACGTTAATAATTAAAAAATCAACTTCAAATTATTTCAACCGGCTCTTTATGTTTTATTTTAACAAATAGCAGGTCATCATATATCTTAAAATTCCTGATGAGTTACTCAGATTAAGTTCATCCAAAGGAAGAAAAATGTATTTCTACCCTCATTTGTGATAATTGGAGCAAGGACTGTGTTAGACTTAAAAATGATGCTTTGACAGTATTAAGATGAAAACATAGGTGGAAATAACATTTTGTCACAGATAAGGATATGTGCTTTTATATAAGCCCTGATTCAGGGCTTTTGAACATGATAATTATTTTGTCTGGATATGACTTCTCCCACAGAATTGGCTTACTCCTTCCATTTTACTTTCTAACAGAGGCCTTACCTGACTACTGTGGGACATCAGCTACCCCAATGCACTCTGAAAATTTCTTGATCTGTTTGATTTTGTTCAAACACCAATTTCTTAATCTACTATGTTAGTTCTCTTTTATTTTCTACATTGTTTATTGATTGCCCCCTCCCCCTCACCCCAGCTGTCCCTGCCAGGATTTATACTTCTCAAGTACTGGGATATTTGCCAGTGTCAATAGTTGATCTATTCTCAAGAACAAGAACAGTTTTTAGAACATAGTGAGAGCTTACTAGATATGTGTCAGATAAAAGAATCAATAATCCAGAAGAAATTTTAAGAAATATTTTGTTGTTCATAATCATATAAAAATATGTAATACATATGAAACAGAAAAAAATCACATGGAAAAAACAGGCTAAAACAAACATAAAAGTCAAAAAATAGATTTGAGCAAGATTTTAAAAAAACTGCTAAGAAAGTAAAATAAAATATAAAAATACAGCCACAATAGAGGCTCTAAGACAAAAGGGAACATTAACATAGTTATAAATGTTACACCAATAAACATTTTCATTAAATTCCTGAAACAAAACACAAAGTCTAATATTTTAAATTAAAAGACAAAAGATCTTCCAATATAGAGACAATTAAAATCAAATTACGCAAATTTTCGACAAAGAGATAAAGAGTTATATACACGGTAGAATATTTCTTAAAAGTGATAAAGAATAGAAGAAATGTAAATTGATATTGACAAATATTCCAATCTAAAATAGAGATATAATTAACCTGAAACCATTGAGTGTTATATGACATGCATGAAAAGGAAAAAAAAAATTACAAGTACAAAGAGAAGTTGGACGGATGCAGTGGCTCAAGCCTATAATCCCGCACTTTTGGAGGCCGAGGTGGATGGATCATGAGGTCAGGAGATCGAGACCATCCTGGCTAACCCGGTGAAAACCTGTCTCTACTAAAAATACAAAAAAAATTAGCTGGGCGTGGTAGTGGGCACCTGTAGTCCCACCCACTGAGGAGGCTGAGGCAGGAGAATGACGTGAACCCAGGAGGCAGAGCTTGCAGTGAGCCGAGATCTCCCCACTGCACTCCAGCCAGGGCGACAGAGCGAGACTCCGTCAAAAAAAAAAAGAAAAAAAAGAAAAGAAAAAGAAAAAAAAAAGTTCAAAGACAAGTCAACAGGGAACCCAATAATAGGAGAAAACAAAAAACTGAAAGACAATGAAAAAGTATTAAAATGGTATAAGGGATTTATTTAACTGTAGACTGATTTTTCTCTGTACTTACCACTTCAGTGTAGCTGTTTCTTATGTTTCTAATATATTTTGGACATTTTAAAATAGGTTACAACCAACTTTGAAAACGTATAGAATTTTAAGTCACATTTTCTTACCACAATACTGTAAAGTGGTAATTAATAATGAAATTTAAATAATATAAATAAA
>NW_016813547.1:14606-31711 GCF_001698545.2 Rhinopithecus bieti | reverse complement strand
TAAATAATATAAATAAAATATTATAAAAGTAAAATATATATCTCCTAATGTTTAAGAAGATTAAAGCCGAGTTTTAGATTTCTTATAAATATCAAATAAAATTATGTACCTCAAAACTTAAGCAGAAAGGTGATTCAGAAAGCTGTCTGCAGTATCCGCAAAAGGCGAACAAACTCATTTTCAAAAAGCAATTCTGTGCCTATGTACATACCTAAACCGAACGGTAATGCATCAATATTTTCAATAAAAAACATGCAGGAGAATATTCAGAGCAGCATTATTTATGAGCTAAAGTTAAAAACTACCCAAATGCCCACCTACAGGAGAAGACATAAGTTAATTGAGGAATAGTCACACAATGAGAATAAATTATCCACTATGTAAACAATGCATAGTTTAATTTATATTAAATACAAAAAAAAGTGTAACACTAACCTTTGGTTTTAGATGTTAAGTGAGTAGTTAACTAGTGACTGAAATGGGAATGTTCTGGGATGATGGCATTATACTGTGTTTGATCTGACTCTGATTAAACAGGTGTCTTCTGATTATAGAATACACTGAAGTTTATGATATGGGCACAGTTTTCTACAGATGTCATACTTCATTAAGAACTTAAAAGGACATAGAAATTAAAAAATGTGATTACTATGTATTGACTTTTATAAATAAAGGAAGGAAAAAGCTTTTAATTATTACATGATTTGCAAAAAAAAAAAAAAATTCTTACTTTTGAATCACTTAAGAAAAAAATTTACAGATGATTGTAATTTTAAACCTCTATATTTTTCTGTCTCAACATTCACATAAACAGGCTGTGAACACCCCAGGCATCATGATAATACTGGCCCCTGCTACAGGCTCCCTTTCTTGCCCTCACGTGGCTGTGGCCTAATGACATTCAAATGTATCAAGGAAATTGTCTTGCACCTTTTGCTTGTGTTCACCACCCTGACCCGCAATAAAGCCACTTGCCCCTGGGTCCTTATGCTTTTTTAACTCCACACCTATGAAACCAGCCCAATTGTCCCATAGAACTGATGTCTATGGTTTCTCTTGAATGAACATAGAAATTGATCCTCCCAATCTTAAAACTTGAGAAAGTTACATTTGTATTGCCCGAGTCCCTTTCTCAGGAAACCAACCAATAGGACTCCCAGATAGTATCAAGGAACTGAAACTCATCAGATGACAGCATCTGGACATCGAAAAGCCAGACCCTCTCACCCATCATGATTGCCTAACTGTCCACCTACTTCCTGTTGACTAACTCCTCTTCTTTACCCCTCTCTAATTCCCATTATACCTCACATGGTTACATTTCTTCCCTGCTAAATAAACTTCTAATTTTAGTCAGTTAAGGAGATGAATTTTAAACTGATCTCCCATCTCCTCAGCTGCAGCACCAAAGTAATGCCTTCTTCCCTGGCAATATTTGTTGACTCAGTGATATGACTTTCTGTGTAGTAAGCAACAGGACCTAGACCAAACCTCTGGTGTTTCAGTAACACTGCTTAGTAGAGCCTGTGCCATTGGTGCTCCTCTCACATGTTCCCCTGAGTTGCATGCTGTCACTCTGTCTCTCCCGAACATGTGAATATAATATGTTTTGTTTTCCAGTACCTCTTCTGTGTCCCCTGTTATGGTTGCACCTGACTGACCACTTCATTAAAAACAAAAAAACAAAACAAAACAAAAAACAAGGAAGCATCAGGAAAATCAGTATAGCAAAATATATAAGTAAAATAAAACAAAAGTAAGTGATTTAAACTACAGAAAATAGTGTAATTTGATATGTATTAGAATATTTGTTTAAAATTATATAGTCTTGCTAGATCTCTTCAGAAAATTCTTTAATAGGAAAAGCTTCCTGTTTACTGACATAGAAATTGCAAAATGATAAGGGATTCCATGTGAATATATTTAATTATATACAATCAATTATTTTATTAGAATACATTAATCTATTGAGTAATATATTAGCAAATTTTTCACTAATAGATGAGAAGAAATACTGAACAGTACAATCATAATGAATAATTTTTTAAAAGCCACCATGTTAAAAAGACACAGAATGGCTTATATAATGTGGCTTAGTGAGCAATTAGCTGTATATCTAAAATCAACTAATTATCATATCGCATTTAAACTATTCCAGATATAGGTTGAAGTGGACATTGCAGGACATTGCATTTTTTCAAAGCATAGATTGAATAGCAATTTTTTGAATAAGCAAATGCTGTCTCACTAAATACCAAAAAAACTTCAGAAAAAAAATTTATATTTGATAAAGTTTAAAGCAATGTTTAGTACTATTCAAAGAAAAGTATAAATAGTAATACACATAACTAAACATGGTTAAGAATGTATATCTCAATCCATCTATACTCTAAAATATCCTGGAAAATAAAAGGACTAAAATAATATTATAAATGTGAAAAGAAGCTTGACTTAATGTATTTGACCTAGAAGCTACCTTAATGTACTATAATACCATATCTTTTAGCTTAGAGTAAAATGTCATGTTTAAAGATAATGAATAAAGATCAATTAAAAATCCCAGTATATAGAAAATTTATGACTATCAACGAGGAGATGCTGATGCATTGAATACTGGATAATTATGTCAAATTAAGTAGATAAGACAGGCAATCTCTTAGTTGTGCCCAATTGGTGATTATACTTAGGCCAGTTCAATTACCATTGAATTTACCATACCCCTACAGGAGTGACAGGTATAGACACTGAACTCTCCGTATTCTTCAGAGTATCTTAAGAGATATTGTTTGGTAAGCACTGCATGTTGTTTCAGTTTTTCTCTATTTTAAGTGTAGATTTTGGTTCATTACATTTTTCTATACTATCTACACTTGAGATGCTTGGAGATACCTTGTAGATACTATATGAAAAATCACTGTTAGCCATATCAGGGTTACATCTCATAAAACATTTATGTAATCTACAATGAGAACTTAGAAACAAGGTACATGTATGGGGAGTCACAGTTTATTAAGTAATTTAAGGAGTACATGAGATGGCAAAATAATAACACTAGAATTAAAACAAGGCCTTTTTCAAACAAGCATGATGCTTGCTGAAAACACTTGAGCCTAGGGGGAAGGAGAGAGATGAGTAAAAACAAAGAGAAGAGAGTCATGGTATTTTGGTAAGTCATATACATGTGAAAACAATGTTTTCATGATCAAGTAATTTGACACGGTCTGGATTTAACTGTAATGAAAGCACGGGTCATAAGTCATAAAAATGTTTTAGTAAGACACCGTTTGAAGAAAAAAATGACAAATGTGATTTTGAGAATGCATTGGTTTGTGAAAGCATTAGTTTAATCATTACATTTTGTTGTAAAGATATAGGACAAAGTTGGAGATTATGGATGCATAACTTAGCCTAATGACACCCAGAATAAAGAGCTTTAGCTATAGCTCATTATTCTGAAATGTAATATCTCTCCCATTTGTTTCCGGGAGAAAGCAAGAAAATGAACCTGTGATGATGAAATAGTATACAGTTTTATCTATGGGTGATCATACCTAGCATGGTCTTTATAAAAGGAAGTACTGTTATTCAAACGGGTGTTGAAACATATTTTTTGTTCTAAAATTTATAATCTAGGTTAAATGCAGGAAATTTAACTTACCAACTTTCTGTAATTATCCATAGACATAGCGTAGTGATCATGTTTTAGTTAAGCTAAACATTACATAAATGTATGTAAATCATCTTGAATTATGAACAGTATTGTAACATCTTTGGGGTAGATTATACATGTAAAATTACATGTAGAGTAGGTTTATTTAAAAAGCAAAACTGGCAAGGTGCTGTGGCTCATGCCTGTAATCCTAGAATGTTGGGAGACCAAAGCAGGGGGATTACCTGAGGTCTGGAGTTCAAGACCAGCCTGGGCAACATGGTGAAATTCTATCTCTACTAAAAATACAAAAATCGGCTGGGCGCGACACCACGTGCCTGTAATCCTAGCCACTTGGGAGGCTGAGGCAGGAGAATCACTTGAAACCGGGAGGCGGAGGTTGCAGTGAGCCGAGATTGCACCACTGCACTGCAGACTAGGAAACAGAGTGAGGCGCCATTATGAATTATGAATTCATATGAATTAAATTCATAATTAAATGAATTAAATAAATGAATTAAATAAATTCTGACACTTGAAATTAATGAATTAAATGAATTAAATAAATAAATGAATGAATTAAATAGATGAATTAAATGAATTAAATAGACAAATAAACAAACATATAAAGCAAAACAAAATGTGTTTTTTTCACATAAGGTTTTATGTGAAAAAAATTTTTACTTTACCTCCATGCCTAGAGGGATTGGTTGAGTCTCTTAGTATCAAATAACATATCCCCAAAGTTAGTAATAATTATTTCCTAATCATATGGGTTATGAATCATACTATCTTGCTTCAAACCCTCATTATGATACTTTCTACTTTATAATCCTAGGAAAGATAACTAATCTGTCTAATAAATTACTCAATTTATTCATACACTTGGTCTAATACATTAGGAGAACTTACAGCTTCTCCTCATAGGTTAAAGAAATCACTAACTCTCTCATTTAGATTAGGTTAAACTGGTAACTCAAAGAGTATATGCCTAATGAGTTTATTCAATTACTCATTGGTAAATATGGGAATAGAGACAGATATACAGATATATTAAAGATATACCCAGGTATAGATATATAGATGTATATACATATCTACCAACATATATGTCTATACATAGATATTTAGGTATGAACATATGCATGTATATTTATGTATATAGATATCTATATATAATACAGAGCAATTTCTACTATCTTGTGGCAGAAATGTCCTTTCTAAGGAGGACATGCAGGAAAAGAAGAAGCCATAAAGTTTAATTACATTAAAAACTTTGAAAATTACATTAAGAACTAAGGCACTGTAAAAGACATTGTAAAAGTTAATGTACACATGACAAAAAATAAATACTTTCAACTTATAAAATAAAAGGAATACTATAAAAAAAAGAAGTTAAACAAGCCAT
This sequence comes from Rhinopithecus bieti, assembly GCF_001698545.2. Lineage (NCBI taxonomy): Eukaryota > Metazoa > Chordata > Mammalia > Primates > Cercopithecidae > Rhinopithecus > Rhinopithecus bieti. The sequence goes on along the minus strand of NW_016813547.1, from coordinate 26,654 downwards.
ATAATATAGACCACACGTAGAATAAATCATCAATGTGTTGACTATCATTAATATTAATTCTAATGTGGGTAAATGTATTTGAGAACTCTACCCTGCCAATCTGTTTTCAGTGCTCCCAGCCCCTGAGTTGTCAATGACAGCCATTTCCACTAAAGGTAGGAAATAATTCCATTTCAATATAAGGCACTTCGTTCAAATATGTCTTTGATACTCTTTCTAATAAGTGTTCTGTAATGTACCTGGAGTTCTCTAAAGGGAGTAAACCCTTTTTTGCTACATTTTCTAAACAGAGTGTAATCTGAATCTCTGACAGTGCAGCAGAGTTTATCTCTTCAGCACATGGTGTGTTTGTCTTTACTCACAACACTGCTCAGTGTGTCCCACTTTCTGTGTAGTATAAATCAGTTCCTGTATCGCCATTTGTAGGGCTATTTATTTTTGTACCTTTGTATCCTCTTTGTATCCCCAAATCATTGTAAGTATACATTGATTAGGACCTTGTTTATTTTATATCTCAAAGACATGCCTTATTGATTGCAGCTCCAGAAGTCTAGATTTTTGCCCTTATTCCCCTTACCTACTAAATACCAGCTAGGTCAGCGACCTATATGCCATTGCTCCCAAAAGTAAAACTGTTTCAGATGATTTTTTTCCTACTATTTTCTGAACTCTTCTCTTAAGGAGGCATGTTGGAGTTGTACTCAGTTCTTCTTTTGATTTTTTCTGACTCCATCTGTCAGAGGCCTGTGAACCAGAGCAACTCCATCTTAAACAGGGGCTGGGTAAAATGAAACTGAAACCTACTGGGCCGCATTGCCAGTTGGTTAAAGCATTCTAAGTCACAGGACAAGATGGCTGGCAACCTCAGGAAGTTACCCTAGGTGGTCTAAAAAGGGGAGGTGTGAATAATCCACCCCATGTTCAGCGTATAATAGAGAAATAACCATAAAAATGGGCAACCAGCAGCCATCAGGGCTGCTGAGTCTATAGAGTAGCCAATCTTTGATTCCTTTACTGTCTTAATAACACTTGCTTTCACTTTCGCTGCGGCCTCTCCCTGAATTCTTGTGCGGGATCCAGGAATCCTCTCTTGGGGCCTGGATTGGGACCCCTTTCCTGTAACACATCCATAACAGAATGACACACATAAATCTTCATACTTATAAAACAAGCTCAAATATTAAGACTTTAACTCTCCCTATATGTCTTGGCCTACCATTATGGTTGTTCTCATGGGATCTCAAGCTGGGAGTAAAGGTCCTCTGCTTTCTTTGTTAGGAAGCGAAGTCACATCGTTGGCTGTAGTTTGTTAAATTTCTCTTCTTAAATTGGCTGACAGTAATTGTAGAAAGGCTATTTTGATTATCATACAATTCTGACTTTGAATTGTGAGCAATGTCTGCCTTATCCTGGGCAAAACAGTTAGGCATCCAAAGATGAATCATCACCCTTCTGTTCTTAAAAGGACAAATTGTACCACTATCCAAAGGAAGATTGCTTTTAGTAAATCTATTCAAGCTTTCTGAAAAGATACAATTAAAATGTAGACCACAAACAAACAGTATGCATATTATAATATATTGTGTAAAGAAACAAACACAGGTAAATAAAAGTAGAACTTCCTTCAGAATTTCACAGCTCACTAAATAGCTCAATAAAACGCCTTTGTAAAAGAAGATAATAGGTCTGTTGTTGGTTTCAAAACAGTTCACAGAGGGTAAGTATTGTGAACTGTCATCAAATGTGGCATCCATCTTATCTATTAACAGTCTAGGGAAGACGGTTTTCAGAATGCAAAGTTTAAAAATGAAATTCACTTCTTGGAGTTAGAGCTTTTAATAGACTGACTGTCGCTGATAAGCAAATGATGGAGAGCACAATGTTTCTGCCATCTCATTAGTTGGATGTATTGTGTGAAGTTGAAGTTCCCAATCTTCAGAATACTAAGATACACTAGAAGCTGAGGAGAGAGAAAAGCAATTCAAGGCTCTATATGTAACTTTTATTCTTTTGAGCACAGTGTAAAATGACAATTTCCATAACATTGTCCTTTTCTCATTTTTCTTATTAAGAAATAAAGAACAATCCCATATTATTTTAGCATAATATCTTCTTTCAAAATAAAATCTATCTCAAGTGGTCAGAGAACTTCCCATAATTCAAATAAAGTTGGCCACTGCACTGCTTTCTTCATTAGAAAGAGACAAGATAATATATTCAAATCATCAGTGTCACAAGGACACTCTTTACAGTCTTTTGTTTAAAACCCTCTTCTAATGCTACAAAAATGTGACATTTATAAAATATTTATTTAGAGGAAGCCAAAATAAATTTGTTGACCTTTAGTCATAGTCCCCATTATGTGAGTCTTTTTTTGTGTGTGCTGATACAATACGTGAGACTGTGTAAGTTATAATGAATACAAATTTACTGGCACACAGTTGTGGAGGTTGGGAAGTCCAAGACCAAGAAACTGGCACCTGGCATGGGCCTTCTAGTTGCATCATTACACAGCAGAAGCCAGAAGAAAAAGGATAAGCACACTTCCACAAGTTCATTTACAAGGGCATTAATCCATTCCCAACGGTTCTTCCCTCCCATTAGGCCATGCCTTCCCACACTGTTACATGGGAGATTAATTTCCGATATGAGTTTTCAAGAGGACAAACATTCAAACTGTAACATCCATGAAATATGATATTCCGTGGATCATTTTTGTTAACTGTGAATGTGTGAATCTAGATCTCAAAATGCTGAAATATCTGGAAGTAAATGCAAACTATGCCAATCATGTAGAATTGGTTAACAGGTAGACAGCTGTTTGTCACATTATAGCTTAACTGACAAAATTTGTTTCTCTGTAAAAATAGTGGCTTCTTCTTGTTCATTTGTTCCTTTCTTTTCAGTTTAAAATTCAGAAGTTTTTAGTTCATAAAATTCAAAATTTTATGAATTAAGGCATTATTTTATTATTATCTATATTTTCAGCTGAAATGATTTAAATACAGTCAAATAGAGATATAAAATAAAAAAGCCAAAACCCTGCATTTTTGTTCTAGTTTTGCCATATTAAGAAAAAAAGGTCCTAGATAGATCATGCAATTTTCTGAGTTCCGGCGTATCCATTTTGTCTAATAACCAAATAATTGTCAATACCACATATAATATAATCTTAGAATAATGTAAAAAGTATTGGAGATGGGATAGGGTAATCTTAAAGAATACATTATATATGTGTAGCAGTGACTAAAAATACTATTTTTTCCCAGGAAGGTAATTGCTATAGGTATGTAAAGTTTCAGTTGAGAGAAAAATTTGTCTTTTGACACCAACAACGGTATTTCTACATTAACTAGAAAAAGAAAGTAACTTCAAACAACATAATAAAAACTAAAATGCATGGAACACTTTTTATTTCCCAGTTGTTATGCTGATAGCTTTAAAGGTTTCCTTATAAAATTCTCGTAACAAGCCTAGGAGGTAAGTAGCATAATGACCATTACTTTAAAAAATGAGGAACCTGAGATTCTAAGGGAGTTTGGTAATACACACAAAGTGAAATAGTTAGTAAACACCAGAACGTGGATTCAGGATCTGAGAGCCTGGCTATAAAGCTGATATGATTTAACTATGCCTACAGCAATGATTTTGCAAACAGTGTAATTCCTTTAGAGAGATTAGAAAAGATATGGAAAGAGATCATATTTTAGGCAAATAATGCTTTGAAAGACAATCTCTCTGTGTTTCAGAAAATAACTGAACTACAGTGACTTCTTAAGTAATCTATCAAGTATCCTTCCTCCTCTTCAAATGAGAAACAATTATTTGATTATTGAGAAGTAGATAAGGAAGCTTACATTCTGGATATTATTAAAGTTCCTTGGTCCTTCAACAATGGTTTTGGTAGGCAATATAATTTTCTTTTGATGTTACCTCCCTAAAAAACTAGCATACAAAATTATCCCTTAAATATTAAAAATAAAAAATGCTTTTAAGGACTTTGATTAAAATAGCTGGGATCAAATCGTGCTTTTTTCCAATGTAACGTTCTGTTCATTTAACAAGGAGGAGTTTTCCAACTTACTCTGCTTGGCGCACAAGGAATCCTTTTGTTAACACCAGCATTCAAAAATTGAGAGAGATCATATTAAAATACAAGTTTCTGTCATTTCTAGAAACATTGGAATATCTGCCAAACCTGGTTCTGAATTCCAATGTGGCAAAGATCCACGGTTGCTGGGTAGCAGCTGCCACGTTTCGAGAGGCAGTGCACTTTGCTTCTTTCCAAGACACCTGGGGCCCTCTGCATCATTTGCATTCCCAATCTGGTCTAAAAAGAAATTTGACTAGCTTTGCAATCTCCTAATACCACCATTTAATACCTTTTTTTCTCTTTTCAGTACTCATTAGGGTCTTGTGAAATGCCCTGAATCCAAAGCAGCAAAAAAAAAAAAAAAAAAAAAAAAAAAAAAAAAGAAAAAAAAATTGTTGCCAATAGAAAAGAGGATGACTGTCTACCTCTTGAAATGTTCAGATTTGATGCTGGAATGAAGAAAGTCTGATTCAAGTTTTATTCAAAGGACAATTGCAAAGCATTGGAACCTTTGCACTAGAAGAAGATGTCACAGTTCATTTGAATCTTTTCTTGAAATAAATATGTATTCAGCATTAATATAGTTTACCCTCTGCTTCAGTTAGTAAAAAATAGTTCTAGTTTTTAATGTGATTTTTAAGTGTAAATTTCTAATTAAAATATAGTTCTGGCACTATCAAAGAAGCTTTCATCCAAAGAAAAGGAAAATTCTTAAATTATCTTTAATCTACTCAAAATTTGACTTTCAGAAAAACTTTCCTAAATTTTTTCTTATGGTAGTTGCTATAAAATAAGACCTAGCTCCGATGAAGGTCTAAAATAATTTGATGTAGCGCCTAAATACTATGTGCGATTATCTGAGTCAACTGAAAAGCAAAAAGATGAATTTACTGAAATTAGTAACAGTGCATTATCTTAAAATACCCACTTAGACGTTTTTACAATTATTGATTCAGTTGTGTTTTGATTCTTTAGTAAAGCTAGAGAAAATAAAAACAGGGCCCGGGCGCGCGCGCGTGCGCGCGGGTGAGTGGCTCACGCCTGTGAATCGCCCAGCCACTGGGCCCCTTTGAGGCCGGAGGCAGGGGGATCGCGAGTGGTCGAGAGATCGCCGAGGACGTATCGCTGGCTAACACCGGGGGTTGAAGCCCTGTCTCTACTAAAGAATACTAGAAACTTAGCCAGGCGCATGTGGCGGCACGCGGTGACTGAGGTCCATCTACTTGGGAGGGCTGAGGCAGGGGAGAGATGGAGCGAACCAGGAGCAGAGCTTGCAGTACCGAGATCGTTGCCAGCTGCACTGCCAGGCTGGGCTACAGAACGAAGATCGCTTCTCCAGATAAGATAAATAACACAAATAGTAAATAACCTAATAACTAAATTATATATTACAAATAAAAATTAAAAAGGGAGATATAGTTGTACTGTGTTTTCAATCCTTAGTTTATCTCTCTCCTTCTCTCACTCTACCGGTTTCTCTTTCTATCTGCCTCTCTTCTCTTTCTCCTCAACACACACACACACACACACACACACACACACACACACACACAGAGAGAGAGAGAGAGAGAGAGAACTGCAAGAGCTTTTTCCCTTAAAGTCTGAAAGATAATAATTAAATGATGTTTTGGAACAAAGAAAAATTGATGCTAGGCCATTCTCTCCTAGGAATAGTCTGTGGTATACTCACCTGTGTTAGTGGTTAGAATCGATGGTTTTAAAATAATGTACAAGAAAATAATTTACCACTAATTTTAATAATACACATCCTCTTCTGTGGTTTGAATGTGTCACCTCTAAATTCCAGGTGTTTCCCATGTAATAGTATCAGGAGGTGGGGACTTTCAGAGCTGTTCCTCTCTTAGTGGGATTAAGGCTCTTATAAAAGAAGCCTCAGGCCAGGCGCAGGGACTCATGCCTGTAATCCCAACACTTTGGGTGGCTGAGGAGGGCAGATCACGAAGTCAGCAGTTCAAGACCAGCCTGACCAACATGATGAAACCGCGTCTCTACTAAAAATACAAAAATTAGCTGGGCATGGTGGCACATGCCTGTAGTCCCAGCTACTCAGGAGGCTGATGCAGGAGAATTGCTTGAACCTGGAATGGGGAGGTTGCAGTGAGCCAAGATCCTGCCACTGCACTCCTGGGCAACAAGACTGAAATTCTGTTTCAAAAAAAAAAAAAAAAGGCTCAGGTAGCATTTGGCTAGCTTGCTCCTCTGCCTCTGCCAGCCAGTCCTGTGAAGAAACAGCATTCCTCCCCTCAGACGATGCAGCAATACCGTGCCATTTTGAAAGCAGAACAGCCTTCACCTGTGTTTGCCCTTCCCCTACACTTGGTTGTCACCTGACAACCAAACAGGCTGGAGCCTTGATCTTCCCAGTCTCCAGAACTGTGAGAAAATAAATATCTGTTCTTTATAAATGATCCTGTCTCAGCTGTTTTCTTAAATAATAGCACAAATCAACGAAGATATGCTCTAACAGCTCACTTTATAGACACTGTACTAAAAATTCTAAATATAATTTAGATTACCTTTATGCATAGAACTGTTCATTATGGTTTCTAACACTGAAAACCTGGAAACAGAACTTTGCAATTATAGTGGGTAATAATTTTTCTTATACTACAATGTGTATTATTCTGATGCATTTAAAATGATTATACACATATCATATATGTATGTGTATATATATGACTTTATATATCATGTCATATATGTAACATAGATTATCCTATATATAGCATTGATATATGATATATGTAATATATGTAGTATTATACATAGCATAATATATATTACATATATCCCTCTGCAACTTGTTACATATATATATATATATCAATTATATAGAGACAGTGTTATATATATTGCATATATATATAGACAGAGAGAAAATTTGTAAAAACAAAGGGCATTAAATATATTTTATTTAATGTTAAAAGACCAGAAACTACCAGAAGTTTCAAAACACAGTTTATGTGTATGTTTGCATGTTTGTGTGTATATTTGTGTGAAGATTAACAAGTTGAATCTCAAATGTATATGAAAACTCAAAGAGCAAAACATAGCCAAGACAATCTTATTTAAAAGAAAAGTGAAAAGACTTACATTTAAAGTATGACAATATATGTTGATTTTACATTACTGAAAATCAACACATTATATTATCATACTTTAATATACAATTTTTGTTATGATCTATAGAATCTAGACTACAGTATTCTAGTATAGTCACCTTAAAAGTTAGTTTTTTCACGTTTTAAAAGCTTTGGTTTTCTGATTTTATCCTATTTCGTTTTCATTTTCTTTTCAGTAATAAGCTCATATAACATTTGTGATCAAAAATAAAATTTTTAGAAATAATTAGGTAGTCCATACAAACAAACTTGCTGCTCAACTTGGAACCAAGGTGGTGCTCATGCTCCCTCTACAGTCTCTACCACTATGACAGTCAGTAATTTTAGAACTAATGTTTCTTGCAATTGCTGAATTCTGTGTTTGCCCTCCCCCTACATTATTTCAACATTCACTTCCCCTCTGCAACTTGTTACAATCGCTCTTCCTATGGCCAGATATATTAGTTTTTGGCTGTTGTGACAGAATACCACAGACTGGGTAGTTTAAACAACAAACATTTTTTCCAAGATGAATGTGCTGATGGTAGATCTAGTATCTGGTGAGGGCACTCTTCATGATTTGCCAATGGCTGTCTTCTAGTTATTTCTTCACATGGCAGAGATAAAGAAGCAGAAAGAAAAAAATGTAAGCTCTCTCCAGTCTCTTATTATAAGGACACTAATCCCATCATGAGAGCTCCACTGTCATGACCTGATTACCTCCCAAAGGCCTCAGCTCTTAATACTAAATCCATTGGGCATCAGGATTTCAACACTCAAATGTTGAAATATTTCACCACCCCCATTTTCCGGGGATGAGAACATTCAGTTCATAACATCAGACATATTAGTTACCTTGATATCTAAAGAAATAGTTCTGGTTATAGCAGTGCTTCAAGAATTACAGACAATAGAGTTGAAATATTTTTAATATATGGTTCAAGAAGTCAAGTATAGGTGCCACTCACTGTACTTTTATTTCTTTCTGAACTCTGAAAATTAAAAAAAAAAATCATTTTAGTTGGAGTATCATTATAATGGTTAATTTTAAGTGTCAACTTGATTGGATTGACGTATGCCTAGATAGCTGGTAAAGGGCTGTTTCTAGGTATATCTGTGAGTGTGTTGCCAGAGGAGATTGACATTTGAGACAGTGGACTGGGAGAGGAAGATCCATCTCAATGTGAGTTGGTACCGTTCAATCTGCTACCAGCATGTCCAGAACAAAGCAGGCAGAAGAAGGTAGGATAAGCTGGCTTGCTGAGTCTTCTGGCTTTCATCTTTCTCTCATTCTGAATGCTTCCTTTGGTTCCTCCTGCCCTTGGAAATCAGAATTCAGGTTATATGACCTTTCAACTCTTGGGCTTAACAACAGTGGTTTGCTGGGGTCTCTCAGGCCTTCAGCCACAGACTGAAGGCTGTACTCTTAGCTTCCCTGCTTTTGAGGCCTTGAACTTTGAACCACTATCGGCTTCTTTTCTTCCCTGGCTTGCAGATGTCCTAGGCGGGACTTTGCCTTGTTATCATGTGAGTCAATTATTCCTAACAAACTCCGTTTCGTATATACGTATATCATATTATGTCTTGTTCCAGTTCTTAGAGAACCCTAATACAATCAAATATGTGCAAAAGCATACACAAAATAAAGACAAAATATATACCATATACAAGATAGACTATTATTTGCACCCTAGAATCATCCTCCTTTTCTCCATTCAGGCATACTAACTCTCTATTCTAAAATTAACCACTATCTTGTCCTCTAGAATCCTAGATTATATTACCCTGGTTTTATCTTATATAAACGGAATCATACAGTATGAGTTAATTTTTCTTTATTTTGTTCAATATTGTCTTTTGACTCTGACTATGTAACTCTATAGATATTTGTGGCTTATTACCATATATACATTATTGTACTGTGCAAATATACCATAATATTTATTAATTCTAATTTAGATGAAGATTTGGAATAATTCCATGTTTCATCAGTCAAGAGCACTCTTAGACTTGTGTCTAAGGCATATATGTACATATATCTGATGGATATAAACTTAGTAATGCAATGGGTGCATCATAGAAAATACATAAGTTTGGCAGTCAAATAATTTTTCAACATGTTGTCTAAGAGATCTGGTTGCTCCACATTCTATCCAATATATAGTATAAACAATCAGATGTGTGTTTAATGGTATCTCATTATGGGTTTATTTTGCCTTTTTTGAAGACAGATGTTATTTAAATTATGTGCATATTTGTATTGTCCTTTTGGATACTCTCTTTGAGAAATCTCTGAGCAAATGTTCTTTTTATCTTACATGTACACTCATGTGCATTCACATATACATGAATGTGTGCATGTAAACACATAAAAATGCTTTGCATTGAAGAACATTACAATTTATATGTACTATAAATATCTAAAGAACTACTTCCATGCTACAGTTTGCCTGTTAGGTTCCAAAGTAGTATATTTTGAATATATGAATCCTTTATTTGAATCTATTGTAATTTATCAATATTTTAATTTTCCCTATACTTTCAATATCCTCTTCAATAAAGCATTCCCTTACCTTGTGTCAGGAAGGTATTCAACAAGATTATCTTCAGGAAGCTTTACATTTCCATATGCTGTTTCCTCTAGAATAGAACTGAGTGTATGATGTGAGATTTGGGGGATGTTTTACATTTTATATAAACAAAATTTGAAATTATATTCATTTTAAATATCTATCTTTCCTCTTTTCTCTGCAATGTTACATTAAAAATTGTAAAGATCGTATATGAGAAACCCATAGCAAACATCATTTTAACAGGAGAACGCTGAAGCTTTTCCTCTAAGAACTGGAACAAGACAAAGATGTCCACTTTCATTATGCTTATTCAACATAGCATGAAAATTCGATCCAAAGAAATTACGCAAGAGAAAAAAAAAAAAAAAAAAAGGCATCCAAATGGAAAAAGAGGAAGGCAAATTATCCCTCTTTGCAGATGACATGATTTTGTACATAGCAAAACCTAAAGGCTCCAGAAAAAATAGAAATAAAAGAAAAAGAAAAAAAACCTGCAAATAAATGAAAACTGAACTGATAAATGAATTCAGTAAAATTTCAGGATATATAATCAATGTGTAAAAATCAGTAGTGTTTTCTTACACCCATAATAAACTTTCTGGAAAGGAAATTAAGAAATCATGCCCATTTAGAGTAGCTGCAAAAACTAATTAAATACCTAGACATAAATTTAAGAATGTAAAACATCTCTACAATAAAAACAACAAAAGACTGATAAAAAATTGAATAAGATACAGACAAATGGGAAGCTATCCCATGCTCATGAGTTGGAAGAATTATTATTGTTAAATGACCAGACTACCCAAAACGATCTACAGACGCAATGCAATCACTAACCAAATACCAATGTCATTCTTCACAGAAATTAAAATTAAAAAAAAAAAAAATACTAAAACTCACATGAAACAACGAAAGGCCCTGAGTAGCCAAAGCAATACTGAACAAAGGAAGAAAGCTGGGTCATCACACTACCTGACTTCAAAAATTGTACAAAGCAAGAATAACCAAAACAGTATAGCAATGATTTTAAAACCGACAGACCAATGAACAAAATAGAGAATCAAGAAATAAATACACATATTTACAGTCAACTGATGTGGCAAATGACAAGCCAAGAACATCGATTGAGGAAAGGGGCACTCTCCAATAAATCATGTTGGGAAAATGGGAGACCAATATCTAGAAGAATGGACCCAGACCCTGTCTCTCACAATATACAAAAAATGACTAGAAGAGGCTAAAAACTTAAATGTGGGACCCCAAACTGTTAAACTACTAGAAAAAAAAAAATAAATGTTTCAGGACATTAATCTAGGCTAAGATTTTATGGGTAAGATAAAAAGGGAAAAAAGCAAAGAGACACCTGAAACTATGTCTAACTAAAAAGGTTTCTGTCTGCACAGCAAAGGAAACAATCAGCAGAGTGAAGAAATAGCCTGCGGCAATGGAGGAAATATTTGAAAGCCATTTATCTGGTAAGGGATTAATATTCAGAATATATAAGAAACTCAAAACATTCAACAATAAAACCCCAAATAATCCAAATTTTAAAATTGGCAAAGAATCTGAATATGCATTTATCAAAAGAAGACATACAAAGGGCCAAGTATATGAAAAAAATGTTCAACATCACTAATCATCAGAGAAATGCAAATGAAAACTATAATAAGATACCATCCCAGTTAGAACAACTACTATCAAAAAAGTGACAAATGTTGTCAAGAATGCAGAGAAAAGGGAACTCCTATATAATTCTGGTGGTAATACGAATCAGGACAGACATTTTGGAAAACAATATGGAGGTTTATCATAAAATGAACTACCATATGATCCAACAATCCCACTACTGGGTATTTATGCAAAAGAAAGGAAATCAGTACTTTGAAGAGATAGTTGCACCCTCTTGTTTATTGCAGCACTACTCACAATAGCCAAGATATAGAATCAATGTAACCATCAACAAATGAATGGATAAAGAAAATGTGATTAGATAGATAGATATAGATATACATACATGTATCTATCATACATATATGTATCCGTATATATGCACACACATAGATCTGTCTATATATATACATATATGTATCTATCCATATATTCTCTCTCTCACACACACACACACACACATAAATTAAATCCTGTCTTTTGTGACTATCTATCTATCTATCTATCTATCTATCTATCTATCTATCTAAAAACCTGGGGGACATTATCTTCAGTGAAATAAGTCAGGGATATATATATATATATATATTTT
>NW_016813547.1:0-14336 GCF_001698545.2 Rhinopithecus bieti | reverse complement strand
ATATATAATAAATACTGCAAGTTCTCACTCCTATGTGGGAGTTAAAAAAAAAACAGCTCAGAGCTCATAGAAGTAGAGAGTGGAGTTTTGGTTATTAGAGGCTGCAAAGGGCAGTGGGGAAGGAAAGATGGGAAGAGGTTTTTTAATGGATACAAAATAACAGCTATTTGGAGGAATAAGTTCTACTGTTCTATTGCACTGTAGTGTAAATACAGTTAATAACAGTCTATTATATATGTTAAAATATTAGAAAAGAGGATTTTGTATGTTCCCAATGCAGAGGAATTGTAAGTATTTGAGGTGATAGATGTCCTAATTACACTGATTTGATCATTACACATTGTATAGAGGTATGAAAATGTCACTCTGTCCCACATAGATATGTACAATTATTGTGTCAACTAAAAATAAAATAAAACATATAGATACATAATACAATGCTTTGTAATCTTTTGTGGGCTGCTGACTTCTTCGGTAACTTTGGGTAGAAGTTATAGATACTTATAAACTGCATCAATAAAAAGATGTGGCATACCAAATAAAATGAGTTTATTGATTTTCTCAACAGTATATTTGGATTTCATTCTATTAATTTTGGTTCCCATTTTCACTGGCATTTTTCTTTTACTTTCTTTGATGTTAATCTATGGATATTTTCATAACTTTCTGAATCCGATATCTTGACCATAGATTTTTCTCAGCCTATTTGCTTAAGATAATGAGTTTCTCTGCATTGTCTTTGTGTTAATATACAATTTTCAGCCTACTTAGGATATGATACTAAGCCTTCTAAAAAAACTTTTAAGTTCTGGGGTGCATGTGCAGGATTATTATATAGGTAAACTTGTGTCATGGGAGTTTGTTGTATAGATTATTTACTTACCCATGTATTAAGCCTAGTACCCATTAGTTATTTTTGCTGATGCTCTTCCTCCTCCCACCATCCATCCTCAGATAGGCCCCAGTGTGTGTTGTTCCCCTCTATGTGTCCATATGTTCTCATCATTTAGCTCCCACTTGTAAGTGAGGACATGTGGTATTTGATTTTCTTTTCCTGTGTTAGTTAGCTAAGGATAATGGCCTCCAGCTCCATCCATATTGTCAAAGGTCATTATCTCATTTTTTTGTGGCTGCAGAGTATTCCATGGTGTATATGTACTACATTTTCTTTGTCTATCATTGATGAGCATTTAGGTTTATTCCATGTCTTTGCTATTGTAAATGTGAGTGCTGCAATGAACATACACATGTATGTATCTTTATAATAGAACAATTTATATTCCTTTTGATATTATATGCAGTAATTAGTTTGTTGGGTCAAATGGTATTCTTGTTTTTAGGACTTTGAAGAATTGCCACACTGTCTTCCACAATGTTTGAACCAGTTTATATTCCAAACGACAACGTATAAGCCAATGTATAAGCATTTTTTTCCGTGACCTTACCAGCATCTGTTGTTTTTGACTTTATAATAATAGTCATTCTAACTGGTTTGAGATGATATCTCCTTGTAGTTTTTAATGTGCATCCCTCTAATGATCAGTGATGTTGAGCTTTTTTTCATATGATTGTTGGCCGCCATGTATGTCTTTTTTTTGAAAAGTGTCTGTTCATGTCCTTTGCCCACTTTTTTATGTGTGTTTTTTTATTCTTATAAATTTAAGTTTTTTATAGATGGTAGATACTAGACCTTTGTCAGATGCATAGTTTGCAAACATTTTCTTCCATTCTGTATGCTGTCTGTTCACTCTGTTGATAATTTCCTTTGCTGTGCAGAAGCTCTTTAGTTTAATCAGATCTCATTTATCAATTTTTGCTTTTGTTGCAATTGCTTTGGCATCTTTCTCATGAAATCTTTGTCGGTTCCTATGCCCTGAATGATATTGCCTAGGTTGAAGATAAAATGCTAAGTCTTGAATGATTTTTCAGTACTAAATCCTTAATAATTATTTTTGTAAGCATTCCTTCTTTATCAGCTGGAAAGATGTTAAGTTTTGACAGTAAAGGACACTAAAGGGGTATTGCAAGGGGAATGGGCTTCTTCGCCCCATGTATCTTCTTTTCTCTTTGTCACAGAGGTGCTCACCTGCTGTTCAGAACACTGAAGCTAGAACAAGCCTCAGCAAATAGCTGAAGTAAATTTGAGAGCCAGTTCTAGGGGCCTGAAGTCGATTTGACAGCAAGTTCAATAGCATCCTTAAGTGTATGCTAGCCAGCTTCCCAGCAAGTTCAATTGCACTCCACCTAACCCAGATGCAGCTTTTCCTGTTTCCTTTACACCTGAGGAGGCAGTTTCCTTCTTGTCAGCCTCACCCTGTGGAATGTTAGTGAACTCCTCCACCATCTGCTGGGATACAGCCACACCTTCTCCAGGAGGCCTGAGCTAGTAGGAGGGGCATGAGGGGGAGGGTGGCATATGGGAGAAGAGGAACTCTCCTATATGTATTCCTTCATTTTGTACTATGCATTAGCTCTGAGACCACTGGTTGCTTTCTATATTGGTATTCCTGCATTCTTTAGAGCTCTATTTCTCTTAAAAGCGAATTCCCATTTGCTCCATTCATTCACCTGTGTTAAGTAATAATTTTTCGATAAGCTGCTCCCATTCCAATAATTACATAGTTTATCTTATGATTAAAGCAGCGTGATTAAGATAAAGAGACAGATTCAATAAATCCAACTGACAAAATATAATGGTTAAATATTCGGGTCAAATAGAAGGCACATGGAAACATGAAAATACTGTCTGTAGATTAAAACTTCCTTATTGGAGAGGAAAAAAGAGGGAAAAATCTATGGACTTAATGACTAATCTCCAGAAAGAAGAAAAAAATATCTCTTAACTAATTACACAAATTATTGCAACAGTAAACATAAAGGCAGTTTTGAAAATTGTATGGCATATTTGTTAGGTTCATCCTAGGTAAAAAAGAAATCAGAAATCTAAAAGAATAGAACTAACAGAAATCAAAAAATAAATCAAAATGTGATTGAAATAAAATGGTTTAAGTGTTTCTCAAGTTCCCCGTGTCATGGACCACCATGTGCCTAATGCTTTGGTCATGCAACCAAGTGTGTATTTTTACAGCAACTGATAGTTTTCTAAGTCTTCCCGGACTGAACATTTCATCCCATTAGTTCTGGTCAGGCAATGCCCTTAACTTCACCACAACCAATCCCTAATCTTACAGATCAACCAGCTTCACTGCCCTGGATGTGACTGAAACCTGCCTCTCCATGTGGGATATTTGTAATATCCAAATGAATGATTATAATCTAAATGCTATCTTAAGAAATCTAACAAAAATGGAATTTTTGGTTGAATATATGTCTGCAAGTTTAGCACATCTCTAAAGTAATCAAAATAAAGAGGACGGGAAGTCACTTCTCAAAGAAACAATTTTACTTGTACAGTTGACTCTTGAACAACACGTATTTAAACTGCACAGGCACAATTATATGAAGTTTTTTCAGGAAAGTTGCAATGATTGAGCCTGCCTCTCCTGTCTCCCCTTCTGCCTTCTCCACCTGTTCCACTTCTGCCACCCTGAGACAGCAAGATCTCTGCTTTTGCTCCACTTCAGTCTTCTCAATGTGAAGATGATGAGGATGAACACCTGTATGATGATACATTTTCACTCAATATATTTTCTCTTCCTTATGATGTCTTAGTAACATTTTCTTTTCTCTAACTTTATTGTCAAAATACAGTATAGAATACACATAACATACAAAATATATGTTAATCAACTGTTTATGTTATCAGTAAGGTTTCCAGTCAATACTAGGTTAATAGTAATTAAGATTTTGGAGAGTCAAAAGTTATGTGTGGATTGTCGATTGTATAAGATCAGTGCCTCTAACCACAGCACTGCACAGAGGTCAACTGTATTTTAAATTTTCAAAATTCATGTGTGTCCTTCTAAGTCAGTAAAATAAACTGAATTCTGGTTCCGTTTGGTGAAATCTCTTCTTCGCAATGTTGAAATAATGAATGAATGAATTAAATTTATTCCTGGCAATTTTAAAGTTTCTTTTGTAAATCGATTAAAGCAGAACTTACATATAAAATTTCATGGATCTCTATTATATATAGAAGGAATTTTTCTGAGTCAAACATTTTTTAATGCTATATATAGTATATTGAAATACAAATTACTTGTTTACATTTTCTATATGGCATCATTTAAAATGGAAACTCAAAATTGATTGGACATTCAAATTTCCTTTGGTTATTTTATCTTACCAGATTTCTTTCTTTTTTTTTTTTTTTTTTTTGCTTAACTTAGTGTGGAATTCTGAATGTTACGTAAATTTTATCGAAATGTTACTTAAAAGTTAATCACAAAGAATCTATTAATGCATCTCCTCATTCCAAATTGTTCAAAGGGCCATTATCTTCTCTCTTCATTTGATCCAAGTAAAAGAATAATTGCTGTTTAAATTCTTCATTTCAATCCATCTCCTTGTGCAATATTAAAAGCCCAATCTAAAATGAACCAAAATATTAAGCTAACTTTCACATTTCAAAATGATATATCCGTACGGCATGACTTTTTCTCTTATGGATTTAGAGTTAGTTACCCATGAGCATTTAAATATATGTATAAAATTCAAAATCTTTTTTTTATAAAAACATTGTTCATACAAAAAGAACTTGCCTCTCAAATAGATGGCAGTTTTATAAGTCGCTTCTTTCTTCTTTTGACAGGCCGTATTTTCTACTATATAAAAAACTCACGAAGAAAAGACTTGTAGTAAATGACAGTGTATTTCACAGGTCACGTAATTTGCAATTTGTCATTCTTTCATGTTGCAGGAAATGGGTACATGGTGTCAATAACACATAAAGAAATATTAACATTTTTGCTGCCTTCAGTATGGTGAATATAGTTTTCTCTTGAATTCTGATGATAGGACAAGCCAAACTGTAATGTTTTTCACTATGAAATTGTATAAGATATGGAATATATGCTGTTATGTGATTCTATTACCCTAATACATCTAATAAATGTGTCTTGTTTGTTTGGTGGAAGCGTTCTATAAATTTTTACAAAGAAAGGTACTTATCATCATTCATTCATTTAAGTATTAATTCAGTCTCTAAGAATATAAAAATTTATTTAGTTTTGGGAGGGCCGGAGCAGGCTGATCACAAAGGTCAAGAGATTGAGACCAACCTGGCCCAACATGTTGGAAACCTCATCCTCTACTGAAAATACCAAAAATTATCTGGGTGTAGTGCCACGCACGTGTAGTGGCTCGCACCTGTAGTCCCACTGCTGAGGCAGGGAGAACTGCTTGAACTTGGGAGGTGGAGGTTGCCAAGTGAGCCGAGATGATGCCACTGCACTTCAGCCTAGTGGACAGAGCTAGGACTCCAGCTCAATATATTTATATTATATTATATTATATTATATTATATTATATTATATTATATATTTATATATAATATAGTAATATAAAATGTTAAACATTATATAATATATATTACACCATTAATGTGAGTATATATTGTTATTAAATATAAAATATATATCAATATATTATATATTAATAAATATATTTAATATATATTATAAATTATAATATATGTATAATAATATGTAATGATGTAATATTATATATTTTTATATATTTATATATTATAATATATTATCAAATATATTTTATTTAGGTAACAAGGATAGCTGTAAAATATTTTCTGCCCTTGTAAATCTCATAAAAACAGAAGAGAAGCTCACAACCATGTATAATTAAATGTGAGCATTTGTTGTTTGGGCACCTGGGTATTGCCTGGCAAGGCTGCTTGCCAAATATCCCTCTTTTCTTTTTTTGAGACGGAGTCTCGCTCTGTCGTCCAGGCTGGAATGCAGTGGTACGATCTCGGCTCACTGCAAGCTCCACCTCCCGAGTTCACGCCATTCTCCTGCCTCAGCCTATCGAGAAGCTGGGACTACAAGTGCCCGCCACCGCGTCCGGCTAATTTTTTTTTGTTGTTATTTTTAGTAGAGACAGGGTTTCACCGTGTTAGCCAGGATGGTCTCGATCTCCTGACCTCGTGATCCGCCCGTCTCGGCCTCCCAAAGTGCTGGGATTACAGGCGTGAGCCACTGCGCCCGGCCAGTACCCCTCTTTTCTTATGTATGTACTAACAGAGGAGGATTTTTATGCCAATTATATATCTCTCACTTAATACCTCTTGCAGAAGTAGAGGTAGCAGCTACTTCACTGGGTGCTATGATCAGACATGTACCCAGTCTTAACCAACAGGACTTTCACCCTTTCCTGTGGCCTCTCACTGTAGACTGAAGTGGGTAGGAGAAGTTTGTTTGTTGGGCCATCACAGTGAATGCAGCAGTAATAGCTATGGTAGCTTTAGCTGTGGCATCTCTGGCAGTTGTCTTGGCAGAGGTACTACTGATGATATCTTGAATAGATTAAACCTATTGTATTTCCTTAGACTGGATTTTTTGCTTTCCAGCATCTGCTGATGTGGGCTTTATTTCAATTTCAAGATTTATGTTTCCTGTTGTTTCCATGAGGGTTTCATTTACATCTAAATCCAATGAATCCTCCGCCAACAATAAAAAGTAAAAAGGGTGAGAAAGATTACCTAAAAAAAACCTGCCTATCCAGAAAATAAAAATTACTGGATAATAGTTTCTGTCCCCAAAGAGTAAAATTGTAATTAAAGCAATAGAAACGCCGTCCACGTGGAGCATAACAGTCCTAACGTGTTGTAGTTTTATGTTTTCATTTGTTTTCTTTTCAATTATTCTTTTTTTTAACGCATTAAAACATTTAGACCACTTAGAATAAGAGCCATTGAGTGGCAAACATGTAGTCAGTGTGGGCTATTTTATTATTTATTGGGGTGGAGTCTATAGGGTAACAGCCCAGGTTACAGACCTACCCTGACTGCATTTATAAACTCTTCCATTGACACAGCTATGTGACTTTGGGCAAGGTACTTAACCTCTCTGTCCTTGAATTTGCTCAAAAGTGAATAAAAAATAGTATCATTCAGCACTGAAGTAGATAATTTATGTAATATTTTTAGAAGAGCTGTGATGGTTAATTTCATGTGTTTACTTGTTTCATGTGTTTACTTGTCTGGGCTATGGACACTCAGATATTGTTAAACATTATTTCTGGATGTGTCTGCAAGAGTGTTTCCAGAAGAGATTAACTTTTGAATCACTAGACCGAGTAAAGCAAATTGCCCTCCCCAATGTGACTAGGCATTATCTAATTCATTGAGGGCTTAAAAAGAACAAAAGGCAGATGCAATGAGAATTCACTCTCTCTACCTGACTACTTGAGCTAGGACATTGGTCTTCTTTTGCCCTAGGACTGGGACTCACACCATTAGTATTCCTGTTGCTTCTCAGACCCTCAGCCTATATAAGCTTTCAGAATTGGACAAGAAATCACAATATTGGTCATCCTGGTTCTTTGGCCTTTGAACTCTGATTGGAACCGTATCACCCACTTTCCTGGCTCTCCAGCTTACAGATGGCAGAATGTGAGACTTCTCAGTCCCCATAATCATAGGAGCTAATGTCTTATAAAAATTTATCTCCCCCTGTGTATGTACAGTTGTCCTTCAGTATCTGTGGAAGATTGGTTCCATGGATATTAAAATTCTTAAATACTTAAGATCCTAATATAAAATGTGACAGTATTTGCATACAGTTATGTATATCCTCCTGTATACTTTGAGTCATCTCTAAATTTCTCATAATACCAACTATAATGTAAATGTGCTGCAAGAGTTGTTATACTGTATTCTTGAAGGGATAATGACAAGAAAAAAATGTCTGTATATGTTCAGTACAAATGCATTTCTTTTAGTATGTTTGATCCACAGTTGGTTAAACTTACGGATAGGGAGGAACAATTGTGTGTGTGTGTGTGTGTGTGTGTGTGTGCGCGCGCGTGTCTATCTGTCTGTCTGTCTTTATATGTGTATACCTTATTGGTCCTGTTTCTTTGGAGATCCTTTGCCCCTAAAGGGCAAGAGTGGTTCTATAGGAACACAATTTTAAGAATGAGTTTTCTAATTTTATTCTGGATTTCCTGGATTTGGCACTCTAATATGATTAGATTTTAAATGATAATGACTTATATTAGAGTACTCTAGAGAGATAGAAGCAAGAGAACACACACACACACATATATATACATATATATGAATGCATACACATGCAAACATACATACATACAGATAGATACACAAACATAATTTACACATATGGGGGAATTGGATCACATGATTATGGAGGCTGAGAAGTCCCTGAGAAGTCCCACAGTAGGTCATCCGCAAACTGGAGAACAAAATAAGCTGGTAGTTTGACTCAGCTTAAGTCCAAAGCCCTGAGAACCAGGACAACCAGTAGTGTAACTTAATCTGAGGCCAAAGCCTAAGAACCTGGAGAACTGTTGATGCAAGTTCGGAAACCCAAAGGCCAAGAAACTTGTATGTTCAAGGTAAGGAGAAGAAGGTTGTCCCTGCTTCAGAGGAGGGAATGTATTGACCTTTCCTCTTCTGTTTTTTATTCTATTCACATCCTCTGCCAATTGAATGATACCCATCCACATTGGATGAGGGTGAATCTTCCTTACTCAATCCACTAATTCAAATCCCAGTCTCTTTCAGAAACACCCGAACTGACTGATATGGCTGGGCTCTGTGTCCCCATCCAAATCTCATCTTGAATTGTAATCCCAACATGTGGAGGGAGGGACCTGATGGGAGGTGATCAGATCATGGCGGTGATGTCCTCCACGCTGTTCTCACAGAGGCAGGTGAGTTCTTCAAGATCTGATGGTTTAAAAAGTGTGGCCCTTTCTCCCACTTTCTTTCTCTCTCCCGTCGCCATGTAAGACATGTCTTGCTTCCCCTTCACCTTCCGCCATGATTGTAAGTTTCCTGATAGTCAATTAAACCTCTTTTCTTTATAAATTATGCAGTCTCAGGTATTCTTTATAGCAGTGTGAAAACGGACTGATACACAGACATCCCCAGAAATAATGCTTTACCATCTATCTGGGTATCCCTTAATCCAGTCAAGTTGACACATAAAAGTAAACATCACAAAATGTTATTTTTTGTAGCAATGATAGCATCAATGATCTGTGGCATGATTTGGCAACAGAAATATCCAAAATATCTCCTTTGAGTACTCCTAATCAACCATTTATACGAAGCAAGGAGCTGGGACATTGTATATATAAACAGTTTTAAAAGCTGTTTTCAAACCTGTTTGGAAAACTAATGGATATCATGAGGCTGACCAGTTGCTCCTTACATCACTGGACAAAATAGTGAAAGAAAATAATGAACTTAGAGGTTTGAATTCTTAGCTCAAGTGGCACATAAATGAACCAAAATCTTCTATGTATGCTTGGAAAGAGATTCTTATCTCCTGTAGCCAGAGGACTGGGATTGTTGAAAATCAAATACAGAATCTCATTATGTGACTGGCTGAGTAACAACACAAGTTGAACTCCAAGCCTCACGGAGCTTGTGAAGATATTAATTGCAAAATAATGGGATCCTCTCAGTTGTGATGGAGATATATGGGAAGACCCTGACAAAGCAGAAAAAATTGAACTCATGGATTCTAACAAGTATTTTCTGCCAGTGGAAGAGACTTCCCCATTCTCAGTGGTATCAACCTCTGCACCCCATCTAAGGGGATTAATCCTTCCTTGCCTGAGAAAACTGTAGTGGCTTTTCCTGGGAAAGTTGTCAGGCAAGACAATGCTTACCCACCTAAGAACCCATCTCCACCACCCCTCTTCTCTTCTACACCTATAACTACATTTAATTCCCAGCAGACCCCTAAAGGTAAGATACAACGTGTAACCCATGAGGAGCGTACTTATAGAATGCCTTCTTCACCATTATGGTAATTTTACACAGAACTAATTCTGATTCTTTAGTGCTTCATTTCACAGCTTGAAAAAAAAGTGTGGCAATTGGCCCATGTTATTGGAACTGCTCTTATCATGTCTCCCAACATCCTGTAGCTGGCCTGAGGTAGAATGGTGGAATGACTTTTGAAGAATCAGTTATAGTGCCTTCTATCTGGCACTACCACTGCATGAGTTGAGAAATAGGTCTCCTTCCCTTGGAGTGAAACTTATACCATCAGCACCTCTTGTTCTCAGATATCAGGACTGGAACTAGAAATTATATTACTGACTTTCCTGTGTCTTCAGCAGATTGTATATGGCAGATTATGGAACTTCTCAACCACCATAATCATATGAGTCAATTCCTCATAATAAATCTCTTTATATATAAATATAAATATAAATATAAATAAATATAAACATTTCCTACTGGCTTGTTGGTTCTGTTTCTTCTAGAAAACCTTGACTAGTTTCAAAAAATGTTGACATAATACTAATAATATGCAAACATTGAATGCTATCTAGTTCTTGTTTATTAAATTTTTGTCTAGTATTTCCCAATAAATAAATTTAATTTAATAGTGACACTGACATATATTTAATATCTTGTAAAATAATAAAAACATTTATATATTTTAATGTTTTTTCCTTTGCAATAGATCTTCATGATGTATATTTTACATACTTTATTATGTTTTGTTCTATGAGTCCTTAATTTATAAATAGTTATTATGATTTTGATTTCCTCTCAGAGTAAATAGAGTTATATAGATGAAATTTATATTATAATCTTCTAGAGGTTATTGCATGTGGTATTAAGCTTATTAATTTCTCAAGTTACTGCACTGAAGCCAGAGACTATGGTCTCTTTCTAATTTTAGTAATTGATTATAGTTTATAGCCTTGAGAACATCAATTTTGAATGCTCTCTGAATATGTGAGAAATCTTTACATGTTTATTTGGTCTAATTTATAAATTTCCACATAAACTTATTAACTCAGGCTTATTAATTATGTTCTTCAAAATCTGTATCATTTCTGATATTATATTATTTTGACAGATGAATTAAAATTTACGCTTATATTGTAAGATGCTGTATTAATCATGTTCCTGTGATACAAAAATGGTTTGTGTTCATATTATTATATATTGTGCATTTACCATCATAGAACAATCCTTTTTGTACTGAATTTAATTTTCCCTTGAATTTTCCTGAAATATTGATATTAACATGCCTCCTTTTTTTTTTTTTTTTTTGTCATGAATGGGCTCTTTACCATTTGTGCCAGTGGGAATATTCTCAGCAGAGCCAGGCTTCATGGAAAGGAATAAAATGGGGGTTATTGACTTATTCAGAGCTTTAGAGAACAGTCATGTTCTAACCAAGTATTCCTGAAGTGAATGGTTCATTTATTCTATATGGCCAGCAGTGATGCCCGATCACTGTTTCTCTTACACAGAAATGATAATTTTCTACATTAATGTCACCTACACAGTTTAACATTATCTACAGCTGTCAATGTACACGGACTGCTTATCAAATTTTCTGGGCATAGTGCAAAATGAAAATGCAGGGTCCCTTGTGCAAAGATTCTTAAAAATTTCAAGATGGCAATAGTGGAACATGGAATCAAGCGTGGAGTCCCTTTAAGTGTGTGGCCCTGTGTGACTGCAATGAATGCATGCCTACTGTGGCTGCCTCTGATTGTACTTTCTGTTTTTCAGTTGTAACATTGCCATCTTCTCCCTGAATCACTTCAGAAGAAACAATGGGGAGCAGGAGAAAAGCCAGTGATTTTCTTCCCAGTCATTGATTTTCAGTTTTAACATGTGGTAGCTTAAATTCAATGGAGCCGAACACACAGTTGAAGTACTATAGTCATAATAACCCATGAAACTACTACACTTTTTATTTATTTTATAGCATACAGAGGATTACTTTCTGTAACATACCTTCAGGTTAAAAACTGAAGGAATTAATAATAATAAAAGCATCTGGAATTTAGATGAGACACAACTTATGAGTGCATAAAATAACTTTTATTACCTGTAATGTTACTTTGCTTTTACTATCAATATTGTCATGTAAGGCATTTTCTTAGCTGTATTATTATGGGTATTTTTGTTTTTGTCATTGTTTATGATGTGGTAATATTTATCAATGTTATTTATTTGAATTGTATTTCAAAAACTATTATATGATGCGGATGACTGATGATTGGAGAACTAAATGTACATTATCCATGAATTATTTGTATTAAAATTACATACATGCAAGAATCAATGGACTCTGAGTCTCAGTCATAAAGTTCATAAATTAATTATGTTTTCATTTACTCATTCTGTGGTATTTGTTCATATCATTTTATTTTAAATAACCTGTTGACGAATCTTTTGCAATTTCAAGGCTAGAAAAAAATTTATTTCTACTTCTCAATTTAATTATATTACTTAGTTTTAAAGTCTAAATGCATCATAACTCAAAGTTAATTGCAGAGGCTTTTTATTAAATTATTTCAACATATTCCGCTCTTTATATTTATAAGCTCTTTTACCTTGCCTGTATTTAAGATATCAAAGTAGCCTTAAAAGCTTATTACAAATGATAGCTTTTTCACTTAGATTAATCTGCTACTATGATACAAAGGATGTTTTATTAAAATTTCGTTTTCTTCTATCGGCACTTATATTAGTAATTTAAATTTGGTCACAGAGTAATCAATTAAAGTAAACCATGCTGTGTGAACACTAAACCTAACACATTAATTTAATCTATTTTTGCTACTCCTGCTGTCTCACAAATCATTTCTATGGTTACAAGGCATTTGTCAAAGTTTCTAATGGAAAAACATCCTGTGATGGCAAGGCCTTTACTAAATAAAGGTAAGATTTATGGATGATAACAATTTTGAATTAAATTTCGTTAACTTAAGTGGCATTTTCTAATACCACAGAACACATACAATAAAACAAGCTAACTACATTAAAATCTAATTTTAAATTACTACAAAAAATGGCAGTGGGAGATTAATCATAGGATCTGTACAAATGATTCTATAAGAAAAGTGTATAATTTAATTAACTCTCTGCTTTGCCAAAGATAATGAAGTGGCAAAGCAAATCTTAGAGCTGGCATATAAGTGGGATTGTGTCCAAATACCACCTTCTCCTTTGGGATTGGATCTTTTTCCATGTTCCTAGTGAGGTTTTGTTAATTTTCAGCAGAATAATAGAACAAATGACTTTACAAACAATTCTGTCTATAATCACAGAAATCTTATATAAATTCTTAAAATTATAAACTAAACATAAACTTTGGTAAATGTACACATGTTATAAGGAATTTACCTTCACACAAAAAGGGATCTGGTCTTTGCCCTTGCCTTTTGGAACAGAATCCCCCTGGAATGTAATGCCAGACAGCTGTATCTTTGTGTGGGGTAGTTGCTGGTCACACTGGATTAGGCTGGGGTGTGATCAGGATAGAAATGACCAACAGCGTAATAAAGGGCAGGGCTTTGACTCATACAGCATCATTTGAATTAGGTCAACCAGGTGAGCAATTTAAGACTTGGGAACAACTAATTACTGAAGTTGAGGTGAGCTTCTCTGTTTGGCAGTAGTCTGTGGGTATTATTACACACTGATAGAGTAACACCTCCTGACTCCACAGGGAGAAGACAATGAAAGCTCTGCATTTGGCTCTTCCCAGACTCTGCCCTATTAGCTTCATTCTTGACTGATTTTATTCTGTATCTCTTTCCTGTAATAAATCATAACCATGAATATGATAACCTATAGTGGGTTCTTGGAGTCCTTGTAGCGAGTCTCTTGGATTTGCAATTGATGTGAGAGGGAAGGTGGTCAGGTGTTGTTGAAGACTGTGTTTCTTCTAACTTTCTAGTTGCCCTAATCTCTCACAATACTACACATTGCATTGGAGCAAAAAATGTTCTTTTATCTGACTCTTGACAAATAAAGAAGCTGAAATAAATTGATAGAAAAAAATCATGAAAAAATGGACAGAAAATTGTATGCATAAAATAAGTGTATGTTAAAGAAAATGCAACAAGTATTTCCAGTGATTTTAATCATGTCATCTAAAGAATTTAAAACTGCATATTTACCTTTAGAAACCTAGAAGGTTGAAACTTTAAAACTCCTGTTATCTTATTGGTTTTTTTTTTTTTTTTTTTTTTTTTTTTTGAGATGGAGTCTCACTCTGTCGCCCAGGCTGGAGTGCAGGGGTATGATCTCGGCTCACTGAAACCTCTGCCTCCTGGGTTCAAGCAGTTCTCCTGCCTCAGCCTCATGAGTAGCTGGGACTACAGGCTTCTGCCACCACACCTGGCTAATTTTTGCATTTTTGGTAGAGATGGGGTTTCACCATCTTGGCTAGGCTGGTCTTGAA
>NW_016813546.1:0-548 GCF_001698545.2 Rhinopithecus bieti | reverse complement strand
AGATCTTTGTCAGATGAGTAGATTGCCGAAATTTTCTCCCATTCTGTAGGTTGCCTGTTCACTCTGATGATAGTTTCTTTTGCTGTGCAGAAGGTTTGCAAAGGGAATGCTTCCAGTTTTGCACATTCAGTATAATGTTGACTGTGGGTTTGTCATAAACAGTTCTTTTTATTTTGAGATAATATTCCATCAATACCTAGTTTATTGAGAGTTTTTAATATGAAGGGATGTTGAATTTTATTGAAGGCCTTTTCTGTATCTATTGAGATAATCATGTGGGTTTTGTCACTGGTTCTGTTTACGTGATTGAATATGTTTATTGAATTGCATATGTTGAGCCAGACTTGCATCCCAGGGATGAAGCCTACTTGATCATGGTGGGTAAGCTTTTGATGTGCTGCTCGATTTGGTTTCCCAATATTTTTATTGAGGATTTTTGCATTGATGTTCATCGGGGATATTGGCCTGAAGTTTACTCTTTTTTGTTGTGTCTCTGCCAGGTTTTGGTATCAGGATGATGTTGGCCTCATAAAATGAGTTAGGGAGGA
>NW_016813545.1:0-2267 GCF_001698545.2 Rhinopithecus bieti | reverse complement strand
ATATAATTTTTTTTTTTTTTGAGATGAGCCCTCTGTCGCCCAGGCTGGAGTGCAGTGGTGTGATCTCTGCTCACTGCCAGCTCCGCCTCCTGGGTTCATGCCATTCTCCTGCCTCAGCATCCCGAGCAGCTGGGACTACAGGTGCCGGCCACCACGCCTAGCTAATTTTTTGTATTTTTAGTAGAAATGGGGTTTCACCATTCGCATAATGGTCTCGATCTCCTGACTTCGTGATCCATCCACCTCGGCCTCCCAAAGTGCTGGGATTACAGGCGTAAACCACGGCCCTTGGCCGACTTTTGTATCCTTTATACATTTCTTTACTTGAATTTTATTTTTGACCATCTTTTTTATTGTGGTAAAATATACAATAACACAAAATTTACCATGTTAATCATTCTTAAGTGTACAGTTTAATGGCATTAAGTACATTAACATTGTTGTGCAGTCATCTCCACCATCCATATTCAGAATTTTTACATCTTCTGAAAGTGAAACTGTGGATCCATTCAACAATAACTCCCCATTCAACAATAACTCCCCATTTCTTCTTTTCCCAGCCCTGGGCAAACACCATTCTACTTTGTCTCTCTGATTTTGACTACTCATATAAGTGGAATATACGATATGTGTCCTTTTATAACTGGCTCATTTCACTTAATACAATGTTATTAAAGTTTTTTCATCTATGTTGAAGCATGTGTCAGAATATCATTCTTTTTTAAAGCTAAATACTATTCCACTGAATGCGTATAACACATTTAGAATGTATTTAAACCCATGCGGTGAGCCCAACTTAGTAGCGCCACTCTGCCACCTTGTGGAATTTTAATGCAACTTCAAATTTTACAAATTGAGAGGATGACTGATTTAGAAGTGGTGCTACTAGTGTTCAATTACTAGTTATTTTCTGGTGTCAATTTAAAGAACTAGTTTTATTTAACATAACTATGCAAGATGTATGTGAAGAGAACTTCAAATGCTGCTGATGGGTCAAAATATTTGAGTAAATGTAAAGTTACTTCCTATTCTTGGATAGGAGGAATGGACTACAAACATAAAAGACACAAATGGCTTTTTATCATATAAAAGCTTACATATTACAAGCTTTCAATCTCACTCATCCAAAAAAATGCAATTTAAAAATTGTCTACAAAAATTGTAGACAGAACAAATTTGTCTCCAAAAAAGTTGTAGACAAAAAATTATCTACAACATGATGAAAACATATGGTAAAATGGAAAAAGCCAGATACAAAAGAATAGATATCATAGTTGTCCTTTATTTATTTATTTATTTATTTATTTATTTATTTATTTATTATTTTTGAGATGGAATTTCATTGTTTCACTCTCGTTGCCCAGGCTGGGACGCAATGGCGTGATCTCAGCTCACTGCAACCTCCGCCTCCCGGGTTCAAGCGATTTTCCTGCCTCAGCCTCCTGAGTAGCTGGGATGACAGGCACCTGTCACAACACCCAGCTAATTTTCTTATATTTTAGTAGAGATGGGGTTTCACCATGTTGGCCAGGCTGGTCTTGAACTCCTGACTTCAGGTGATCCACCCTCCCCCCCTTGGCCTCCCAAAATGCTGGGATTACAGGCGTGAGCCTCTGCCCCCGGCCCTTGTTCTTTTTTTTCAATATGGTGTTATCCTTTAAAAATAAGCCCTTTACTTCCATTTCATCTTAGCTGAAAACATTTGGCAAATGGGAAGAGGTTATGAAGTAAGAAAAATAGCATTTACTGATGTCTACTATAGTCCTCTACGTAATTCTCTCCAATCCTCATAACAGCCTCACTATGTAGGCCTTATTAGTTTCATATTGCAGATGACAAAACGAAGTTTGGAGAGGTTAATTGGTTTGGTAAAAGTCCCAAAGCTAGTTGATGCCACAGAAGAAACTTAAACTCCTGTCTATGGTCTCCAAAGTTGAAAATTTGGGAGTTCAAGTTGGGCATCTTTACTTTTCTTTTTTGTTAAACAGAGTCTCTGTGTTGTCCAGGCTATAGCTCACTACAACTTCAAACTCCTAGGCTCAATTGATCCTCCCACATCGGCCTCCTGAGTAACTGGGATTACAGGTGCACGCCACCATGCCTGGTTTATTTATTTATATATATATTAGTAGAGATGAGATCTTGCTATGTTGCCTAGGCTGGGGCTTCCCTTCCTTCCTTCCTTCCTTCCTTCCTTCCTTCCTTCCTTCCTTCCTTCCTTCTTTTCTTCCTTCCTTTTTTCCTTCCTTCCCTCCTTCCTTCCTTCC